>NC_059204.1:4942873-5132873 GCF_020615455.1 Coregonus clupeaformis | reverse complement strand
GAAGGATCTGGAGAAGGTCTGTATGGAGGAGTGGGCCAAAATCCCTGCTGCAGTGTGTGCAAACCTGGTCAAGACCTACAGGAAACGTATGATCTCTGTAATTGCAAACAAAGGTTTCTGTACCAAATATTAAGTTCTGCTTTTCTGATGTATCAAATACTTATGTCATGCAATAAAATGCAAATTAATTACTTAAAAAATCATACAATGTGATTTTCTGGATTTTTGTTTTAGATTCCGTCTCTCACAGTTCAAGTGTACCTATGATAAAAATGACAGACCTCTACATGCTTTGTAAGTAGGAAAACCTGCAAAATCAGCAGTGTATCAAATACTTGTTTTCCCCACTGTGTGTATGTGTGTATGTATATATATATATATATATATATATATATATATATATATACATATCATACATACATACATACATACATACATACATACATACATACATACATACATACATACATACATACATACATACATACATACATACATACATACAGTACCAGTCAAAAGTTTGGACACCTACTCATTCAAGGGTTTTTCTTTGTTTTCTACGTTGTAGAATAATAGTGAAGACATCAAAACGATGAAATAACACACATGGAATCATGTAGTAACCAAAAAAGTTTTAAACAAATCAAAATATATTTGAGATTCTTCAAAGTAGCCACCCTTTGCCTTGATGACAGCTTTGCACACTCTTGGCATTCTCACAACCAGCTTCACCTGGAATGCCAACAGTCTTGAAGGAGTTCCCACATATGCTGAGCACTTGTTAGCTGCTTTTCCTTCACTCTGCGCTCCAACTCATCCCAAACCATCTCAATTGGGTTGAGGTCAGGTGATTGTGGAGGCCAGGTCATCTGATGCAGCACTCCATCACGCTCCTTCTTGGTCAAATAGCCCTTACACAGCCTGGAGGTGTGTTGGGTCATTGTCCTGTTGAAAAACAAATGATAATCCCACTAAGCGCAAACCAGATGGGATTGTGTATTGCTGCAGAATGCTGTGGTAGCCATGCTGGTTAAGTATCCCTTGAATTCTAAATAAATCACAGACCGTGTCACCACGGTGGGAACCACACATGCCGAGATCATCCGTTCACCTACTCTGCGTCTCACAAAGACTTGGCGGTTGGAACCAAAAATCTCACATTTGGACTCGTCAGACCAAAGGACAGATTTCCACCACTCTAATGTCCATTGCTCGTGTTACTAGGCCCAAGCAAGTCACTTCTTCTATTTGGTGTCCTTTAGAAGTGGTTTCGTTGCAGCAATTCGACCATGAAGGCCTGATTCAAGCAGTCTCCTCTGAACAGTTGCTGTTGAGATGTGTCTGTTACTTGAACTCTGTGAAGCATTTATTTGGGCTGCAATTTCTGAGGCTGGTAACTCTAATGAGCTTATCCTCTGCAGCAGAGTTAACAATGGGTCTTCCTTTCCTGTGGCGGTCCTCATGAGAGCCAGTTTCATCATAGCGCTTTATGGTTTTTGCGACTGCACTTGAATAAACTTTCAAAGTTCTTGCCATTTTCTGGATTAACTGACCTTCATGTCTTAAAATATTGATGGACTGTCATTTCTATTTGCTTATTTGAGCTTATTTGAAATGCATTCCAGGTGACTACCTCATGAAGCTGGTTGAGAGAATGCTAAGAGTGTGCAAAGCCGTTATCAAGGCAAATGGTAGGTATTTGAAGAATCTCAAATGTAAAATATATTTTGATTTGTTTAACACTTTTTTGGTTCCTACATGATTCAATATGTGTTATTTCATAGTTTTGATATCTTCACTATTATTCTACAATTTAGAAAACAAAGAAAAACCCTTGAATGAGTAGTTGTTCTAAAACATTTGACCGGTAGAGAGAGAGTGTGTGTGTGTGTGTGTGTGTGTGTGTACACTACCATTCAAAAGTTTGGGGTCACATAGAAATGTCCTTGTTTTTGAAAGAAAAGCAATTCATTTTTTTGTTCATTAAAATAACATCAAAGTGATCAGAAATACAGTGTAGACATGGTTAATGTTGTAAATTGCTATTGTAGCTGGAAACGGCTGATTTTTAATGGTATATCAACATAGGCGTACAGAGGCCCATTATCAGCAACCATCAGTCCTGTGTTCCAATGGCACGTTGTGTTTGCTAATCCAGGTTTATCATTTTAAAAGGCTAATTGATCATTAGAAAACCCTTTTGCAATAATGTTAGCACAGCTGAAAACTGTTGTGCTGATTTAAAGAAGCAATACAACTGGCCTTCTTGAGACTAGTTGAGTATCTGGAGCATCAGCAATTGTAGGTTCGATTACATGCTCAAAATGGCCAGAAACAAATAACTTTCTTCTGAAGCTCTTCAGTCTATTCCATGCGAGAAATTGCCAAGAAATTGAAGATCTCGTACAACGCTGTGTACTACTCCCTTCACAGAACAGCACAAACTGGCTCTAACCAGAATAGAAAGAGGAGTGGGTGGCCCCGGTGAAGAACTGAGCAAGAGGACAAATACATTAGTGTCTAGTTTGAGAAACAGACGCCTCACAGGTCCTCAACTTGCAACTTCATTAAATAGTACCCGCAAAACACCAGTCTCAACGTCAACAGTGAAGAGGCGACTCCGGGATGCTGACCTTCTAGGCAGAGTTGCAAAGATCTTAATCTTTTCTTTTTATTGGCCAGTCTGAGATATGGCTTTTTCTTTGCAACTCTGCCTAGAAGGTCAGCATCCCGGAGTCACCTCTTCGCTGTTGACGTGGAGACTGGTGTTTTGCGGGAGGTTTTGTCCTTAACCATCACATCAAGAAAACTGATTTGTGATCGGTCATAGTTCATGTTGAAACTAAGGTGTTCATTCATAGTTTAGATAGGCATGGAATTCGAAGAGTTCTTCCTGGGTCCCTGTATACATCTCGAAAATATCATCCTTATATATCTCAGAATTAGGAGAATATTGGAGAGAAAAGGTTTAAGGTCTGGATTCAGCACCACCTGTTTTTCAAACATTCCTAGATATACAGTGCCTTCGGAAAGTGTTCAGACCCCTTGACCTTTTCCATATTTTGTTACTTTACAGCCTTATTCTAAAATTGATTTAAAATGTTTGTTTTTCTCATCAATCTACACACAATACCCCATAATGACAAAGCAAAAACAGGTTATTTGAAATATGTGCTAATTTATTAAATACTGAAATCACATTTACATAAGTATTCAGACCCTTTACTTAGTACTTTGTTGAAGCACCTTTGGCAGCGATTACAGCATCGAGTCTTATTGGGTATGACTCTACAAGCTTGGCACACCTGTATTTGGGGAGTTTCTCCCATTCTTCTCTGCGTTGCTGCACAGGTATTTTCAGGTCTCTCCAGAGATGTTCGATCGGGTTCAAGTCCGGGCTCTGGCTGGGCCACTCAAGGATATTCAGAGTCTTGTCCCGAAGCCACTCTTGCGTTGTCTTGGCTGTGTGCTTAGGGTCGTTGTTCTGTTGGAAGGTGAACCTTCGCCCCAGTCTGAGGTCCTGAGCGCTCTGGAGCAGGTTTTCATCAAGGATCTCTCTGTACTTTGCGCCGTTCATCTTTCCATCGATCCTGACTAGTCTCCCAGTCCCTGCTACTGGAAAAACATCCTCACAGCATGATGCTGCCACCACCATACTTCACCGTAGGGATGGTGCCAGGTTTCCTCCAGACGTGATGCTTGGCATTCAGGCCAAAGAGTTAAATCTTGGTTTCATCAGACCAGAGAATCTTGTTTCTCATGGTCTGAGAGTCTTTAGGTTCCTTTTGTCAAACTCCAAGCGGGTGGTCATGTGCCTTTTTACTGAGGAGTGGCTTCCGTCTGGCCACTCTACCATAAAGGCCTGATTTGGTGGAGTGCTGCATAGATGGTTGTCCTTCTGGAAGGTTCTCCCATCTCCACAGAGGAACTATAGAGCTCTGTCAGTGACCATCAAGTTCTTGGTCACCTCCCTGACCAAGGCCCTTCTCCCCTGATTGCTCAGTTTGGCCGGGCGGCCAGCTCTAGGAAGAGTCTTGGTGGTTCCAAACATCTTTCATTTAAGAATGATGGAGGCCACTGTGTTCTTGGGGACCTTCAATGCTGCAGAAATATTTAGGGACCCTTCCCCAGATCTGTGCCTCGACACAATCCTGTCTCGGAGCTCTACGGACAATTCCTTCGACCTCATGGCTTGGGTTTTACTCTGACATGCACTGTCAACTGTGGGACCTTATATAGACAGGTGTGTGCCTTTCCAAATCATGTCCAATCAATTGAATTTACCACTGGTGGACTCCAATCAAGTTTTAGAAACATCTCAAGGATGATAAATGGAAACAGGACGCACCTGAGCTCAATTTTGAGTTTCATAGCAAAGGATTTTGCTAAAATGTCTAAAAACCTGTTTTCGCTTTGTGATTATGGGGTATTGTGTGTAGATTGCTGAGGATTTTTATTTATTTAATCAATTTTAGAATAAGGCTGTAACGTAACAATGTGGAAAAAGTCAAGGGGTCTGAATACTCTCCGAAGGCACTGTAGGTTAGCATAATTAGGAGCCATAGTGCTCCCCATTGCTGTCCCTCTGGTCTGGAAGAAAAAGTATCCTCTGAAGAGAAAATAGTTGGAGGTTAGTACCAGTTCAGCCAAGTCCACAAATACAATTGGTGCTGGGAAGGGCATTAGGGGGACGTTCATTGAGGTAGAACTTGAGGGCCTTTAGGCCGCCCTGATGGGGGATGATAGTATATAGACTGGTAACATCAAAAGTACACAGAATTTAATTTTCAGGTATATTGTCCGACGATTTCAAAAGAATAATAAAATCAATAGAGTCTCTGGTATATGTGGGAAGGGAGATCGCCCAGGGTTTCACAAAATAGTCTACAAAGGTAGAGATATTCTCTGTCAGAGATCCGTTACTACTCACAATGGGCCTGCCTGGTATAGCTGGCATCATGCTCTTGTGAATTTTGGGGAGAGCATATATGACAGGTGTGATTGGGCAGTCAACTTTCATATACTCATATTCTGTCTTTGTAATTTCCCCTTCATTCAAAACATTTAGACAATTTATCATGGATCAGAGACTTGAATTGATCAGTAGGGTCCTTAGGGAGTCTTTTGTCAAATTCAGCATCACTAAGTTGTCTCAGAATTTCCTTTTCATAGTCTGCAGCATTTTGTATCACTATTGCACCTCCTTTGACGGCAGGTTTTATAATGATACTGGAGTCATTTTTGAGTTCAATAAGAGATTCTTTCTCTGCTTTGGACATATTGTGGAATACCTTGTATTCTTTTTTCTTAGCCAGGAGATTATGTACATCTTTCTCAACTAGGCGGCAATATGTTTCAAGAGAGGGATTTATTTTGGATGGTAAATTTGTGCTCTTCCTCTTAAAATATATATTTTCCCTAGTCATGTCCTCAGGGCGAGAGTCAAGTTCATCGTCATTCAGGTTATCAATGGGAAAAACATTAGCACCGTTACCTGTCTGGTTACTAATATCGTTCAATGGATTAACATTGGCAGGTGTATAGGGAGAAAACCCATTACCAAAAAACTCAGTCACTCAAACTGCGGAACAACTTTTGAAAGTATAACTGTATCAAAGTCATTGGCCTGTGATGTTGGGACAAATGATAGTTCCTTACCTAGGGCAGATTAACATGTACAGTGGGGGAAAAAAGTATTTAGTCAGCCACCAATTGTGCAAGTTCTCCCACTTAAAAAGATGAGAGAGGCCTGTAATTTTCATCATAGGTACACGTCAACTATGACAGACAAATTGAGGAAAAAAAATCCAGAAAATCACATTGTAGGATTTTTAATGAATTTATTTGCAAATTATGGTGGAAAATAAGTATTTGGTCACCTACAAACAAGCAAGATTTCTGGCTCTCACAGACCTGTAACTTCTTCTTTAAGAGGCTCCTCTGTCCTCCACTCGTTACCTGTATTAATGGCACCTGTTTGAACTTGTTATCTGTATAAAAGACACCTGTCCACAACCTCACAGTCACACTCCAAACTCCACTATGGCCAAGACCAAAGAGCTGTCAAAGGACACCAGAAACAAAATTGTAGACCTGCACCAGGCTGGGAAGACTGAATCTGCAATAGGTAAGCAGCTTGGTTTGAAGAAATCAACTGTGGGAGCAATTATTAGGAAATGGAAGACATACAAGACCACTGATAATCTCCCTCGTTCTGGGGCTCCACGCAAGATCTCACCCCGTGGGGTCAAAATGATCACAAGAACGGTGAGCAAAAATCCCAGAACCACACGGGGGGACCTAGTGTATGACCTGCAGAGAGCTGGGACCAAAGTAACAAAGCCTACCATCAGTAACACACTACGCCGCCAGGGACTCAAATCCTGCAGTGCAAGACGTGTCCCCCTGCTTAAGCCAGTAAATGTCCAGGCCCGTCTGAAGTTTTGCTAGAGTGCATTTGGATGATCCAGAAGAGGATTGGGAGAATGTCATATGGTCAGATGAAACCAAAATAGAAATTTTTGGTAAAAACTCAACTCGTCGTGTTTGGAGGACAAAGAATGCTGAGTTGCATCCAAAGAACACTATACCTACTGTGAAGCATGGGGGTGGAAACATCATGCTTTGGGGCTGTTTTTCTGCAAAGGGACCAGGACGACTGATCCGTGTAAAGGAAAGAATGAATGGGGCCATGTATCGTGAGATTTTGAGTGAAAACCTCCTTCCATCAGCAAGGGCATTGAAGATGAAACGTGGCTGGGTCTTTCAGCATGACAATGATCCCAAGCACACCGCCCGGGCAACGAAGGAGTGGCTTCATAAGAAGCATTTCAAGGTCCTGGAGTGGCCTAGCCAGTCTCCAGATCTCAACCCCATAGAACATCTTTGGAGGGAGTTGAAAGTCCGTGTTGCCCAGCGACAGCCCCAAAACATCACTGCTCTAGAGGAGATCTGCATGGAGGAATGGGCCAAAATACCAGCAACAGTGTGTGAAAACCTTGTGAAGACTTACAGAAAACGTTTGACCTGTGTCATTGCCAACAACGGGTATATAACAAAGTATTGAGAAACTTTTGTTATTGACCAAATACTTATTTTCCACCATAATTTGCAAATAAATTCATAAAAAATCCTACAATGTGATTTTCTGGAAAGTCTTTTTCTCATTTTGTCTGTCATAGTTGACGTGTACCTATGATGAAAATTACAGGCCTCTCTCATCTTTTTAAGTGGGAGAACTTGCACAATTGGTGGCTGACTAAATACTTTTTTTCCCCCACTGTATCAGATATAGACTTGTTGGACAAGTTAATTACTGTCTTTTATTTTTGTATTTTTTTTGATGGGTCAGTGTTTTTATTGGGAAAAAATCTGCTACAAATACAATATCTTATTAAACTTCAAACAGTGTTATAACTTGAATATCCACGTTGTTAGCATCATAATCAACCATTGTTATTACTGGTATTATTACTATTTTTCAAGAATGCATAAATAATATTTAACACACACACAGGCCCTGACAGTAGGGCCAAAGCCCAAGGGTGGGTCTCTAGGGCACAGTGGCCCTGAAAGAAACTTCCTGGTTCAAGTGAGTGTAGCTCAGTCCCCCTGGGGAGGACAACATCAGCCCGAGTCTAGCAGAGTTCTCACTGTAGACTGAGTGACATATGACATTACATGACAAATCACAATCTATAATATCCATAATATCTTCCTCCATTGGTCACTATATAAGAACAATCTAACTATTTCCCTATAAGACATCCTTCATCAGGATGAACCAAAACATTATCTTAAATCTCCATATATCAATGCTAGCTCAACGGGTACACTACTACTCCAACATGGCTTGTAATTGGACATTATCATTTTATCCCTTTGAAGCAAAGTGCCTTTAAAGAAATGGATCTCATATTATTGAATATGCAGCTGTTCTGCACAGTTCTGTTTAAATCCAACTTGAATAATTAGTGTGCTATCAGAAAGTGGATGTCTTTAACAAACCATTGGAACATAATGATTGCAACATACCTGGAAATGTGTATGGTATATTCAAACAGATTTTCACAGCTCTGACCAATGGGTTTTTGGGAGACCCCACTGAGATAGGAGCAGTGTGGATCGTGGAAGGTACAGTGGCTTGCAAAAGTATTCACCCCCCTTGACATTTTTCCTATTTTGCTGCCTTTTTTTTAAGCAATGGCTTTTTTCTGGCCACTCCTCCAATTACCGTGTCTTGCTCCGTGTATGTGTCAGGGACTTCAGGTGTTGCCGTCTTCCTACATTGTCCTCTCCTGCATTTCTTGCGGGGAAGCAGGGTGGGCGGTGGTCGTGATGACGGCCTATTCGATGACGTCGTCCATCGGGATTCCCCAAAAAAGAAGACGCTCCGGCTCTGGATTGGTCGCTGGAATCAGATGTGAGGGAGTAGGTTGATCGCCACATCAGTGGCCCTCTAGGATTAGATAGTACCTTCTCCTTTCCGGACTATTTTGCTCCGTTTCATGCCTATTGAACACGACCCAGGCCAAGGTCATCATGAGAGGCCTTGGAAGCAGCAGTATCTGGGGGGGTGGGGTAGAAAGTGGGTCAGGAGTTCAAAGGTTAAATGTCTTCTGTCTTCTTCCTCCCCCGTAGGCTCTACACAAGCTGGCCAATCAGTACCTGAAGAGGGAATGGCCAGCCAGCCTACCAGAGGAGCCCACAGACCACAGGTAAGACCTCTCGGCAAAGAGTGGCATCATCAGAAATCTCATCGTCACTGTGGAATCATCAGAAATCTTATTGTCAATTATTGTCACTCTCTCCCCCTCAAGTGAAATGGACAAAAATGTGTTATTTCTCCATAATTATGCTTACCAGTATGTATACAGTTATGCACAAGTGTAACATGTAAACAACAAGGTAGAACATGTCAAATGTATTTGTCTCCATAACAGTTTAACGTTTGTCCCTGTGTGTGTGTGCGCGCGTGCGCGCCTGTGTGCACGTGTGCGTGTCGTCACAGGAACATGTACACGGTTTGGAAGGCCTACCTGGAGGGCACGGTGCAGCTGACCCAGTCCAGGATCACGGCCTGTGAGAACTACAGGAACCAGGTGTCGGACCCGGCCAAGACTGCCAGGCTGCAGAAGGAGCAGCAGCTCAGGAAGGTATGGAGGCCAAACCACCACAACACGGCTTAGTTTTGCATAGTTTGCAGACTCTCTCCTCTCCCATGTCTTACATTGGATGCATGTCTCCATTTATACAGTTGGTGAGTTGAAACCACTGAAACAATTCAGGATATGTGTTTTTTTCTGCCTTCTAAGGGGAGCTACGCTGTTCTTTGGATACCAACCAGTGTATTTACAGTGCCTTCAGAAAGTATTCACACCCCTGGACTTTTTCCACATTTTGTTGTGTTACAGCCTGAATTAAACATTTTATTAAATGTAGATTTTTTTGGTCACTGGCCTACACACAATACCCCATAATGTCAATTTGGAATTATGTTTTTCGAAATGTTTACAAATTAATTAAAAATGAAAAGCTGAAATGTGTTGAGTCAATAAGTATTCAAC
Organism: Coregonus clupeaformis; assembly: GCF_020615455.1. Lineage (NCBI taxonomy): Eukaryota > Metazoa > Chordata > Actinopteri > Salmoniformes > Salmonidae > Coregonus > Coregonus clupeaformis. The sequence continues at coordinate 5,123,307 of NC_059204.1, read as the reverse complement.
CCCTTTGTTATGGCATGCTTAAATAAATTCAGGAGTAAAAATGTGCTTAACAAGTCACATAATAAGTTGCATGGACTCACTCTGTGTGCAATAATAGTGTTTAACATTATTTTTGAATGACTACCTCATCTCTGTACCACACACATCTGTAAGGTCCCTCAGTCGAGCAGCGAATTTCAAACACAGATTCAACCACAAAGACCAGGGAGGTATTCAAATGCCTCGCAAAGAAGGGCACCTATTGGTAGATGCGTTAAAATATATATATATATATATATATATATATATATATATACAGTGGGGGAAAAAAGTATTTAGTCAGCCACCAATTGTGCAAGTTCTCCCACTTAAAAAGATGAGAGAGGCCTGTAATTTTCATCATAGGTACACGTCAACTATGACAGACAAATTGAGAGAAAGAATTCCAGAAAATCACATTGTAGGATTTTTTTATGAATTTATTTGCAAATTATGGTGGAAAATAAGTATTTGGTCACCTACAAACAAGCAAGATTTCTGGCTCTCACAGACCTGTAACTTCTTCTTTAAGAGGCTCCTCTGTCCTCCACTCGTTACCTGTATTAATGGCACCTGTTTGAACTTGTTATCAGTATAAAGACACCTGTCCACAACCTCAAACAGTCACACTCCAAACTCCACTATGGCCAAGACCAAAGAGCTATCAAAGGACACCAGAAACAAAATTGTAGACCTGCACCAGGCTGGGAAGACTGAATCTGCAATAGGTAAGCAGCTTGGTTTGAAGAAATCAACTGTGGGAGCAATTATTAGGAAATGGAAGACATACAAGACCACTGATAATCTCCCTCGTTCTGGGGCTCCACGCAAGATCTCACCCCGTGGGGTCAAAATGATCACAAGAACGGTGAGCAAAAATCCCAGAACCACACGGGGGGACCTAGTGAATGACCTGCAGAGAGCTGGGACCAAAGTAACAAAGCCTACCATCAGTAACACACTACGCCGCCAGGGACTCAATCCTGCAGTGCAAGACGTGTCCCCCTGCTTAAGCCAGTACATGTCCAGGCCCGTCTGAAGTTTGCTAGAGTGCATTTGGATGATCCAGAAGAGGATTGGGAGAATGTCATATGGTCAGATGAAACCAAAATATAACTTTTTGGTAAAAACTCAACTCGTCGTGTTTGGAGGACAAAGAATGCTGAGTTGCATCCAAAGAACACCATACCTACTGTGAAGCATGGGGGTGGAAACATCATGCTTTGGGGCTGTTTTTCTGCAAAGGGACCAGGACGACTGATCCGTGTAAAGGAAAGAATGAATGGGGCCATGTATCGTGAGATGTTGAGTGAAAACCTCCTTCCATCAGCAAGGGCATTGAAGATGAAACGTGGCTGGGTCTTTCAGCATGACAATGATCCCAAACACACCGCCCGGGCAACGAAGGAGTGGCTTCGTAAGAAGCATTTCAAGGTCCTGGAGTGGCCTAGCCAGTCTCCAGATCTCAAACCCATAGAAAATCTATGGAGGGAGTTGAAAGTCCGTGTTGCCCAGCGACAGCCCCAAAACATCACTGCTCTAGAGGAGATCTGCATGGAGGAATGGGCCAAAATACCAGCAACAGTGTGTGAAAACCTTGTGAAGACTTACAGAAAACGTTTGACCTGTGTCATTGCCAACAAAGGGTATATAACAACGTATTGAGAAACTTTTGATATTGACCAAATACTTATTTTCCACCATAATTTGCAAATAAATTCATTAAAAATCCTACAATGTGATTTTCTGGAGAAAAAAAATTATTCTCATTCTGTCTGTCATAGTTGACGTGTACCTATGATGAAAATTACAGGCCTCTCTCATCTTTTTAAGTGGGAGAAGTTGCACAATTGGTGGCTGACTAAATACTTTTTTTCCGCACTGTATATCCCTTTGAGCATGGGGAAGTTATTAATTACACTTTGGATGGTGTATCAATACACCCAGTCACTACAAAGGTACAGGCGTCCCTCCTAACACAGTTGCCGGAGAGGAAGGAAACCACTCAAGGATTTCACGAGGCCAACTTTAAAACAGTTACAGAGTTTAATGGCTGTGATGGGAGAAAACTGAGGATGGATCAACATTGTAGTTACTCCACAATACTAACCAAATTGACAGAGTGAAAAGAAGTCTGTACAGAATATAAATATTCCAAAACATGCATCCTGTTTTCAACAAAGCACTAAAGTAATACTGCAAAAAATGTGGCAAAGCAATTAACACTTTGTATTTAGGACTTAAAGTTATGTTTGGGGCAAATCCAATACAACACATTACTGAGTACCACTCTCCATATTTTCAAGCATAGTGGTGGCTGCATCATGCTATGGGTATGCTTGTAATCATTAAGGACTGGGGAGTTTTTCAGGATAAAAAAGAAATGGAATGGAGCTCAGCACAGGCAAAATCCTAGAGAGAAGCTGGTTCAGACTGCTTTCCACCAGACACTGGGAGATGAATTCACTTTTCAGCAGGACAAAAACCTAAAACACAAGGCCAAATCTACAGTACAGTTGCTTACCAAGAAGTCAGTGAATGTTCCTGAGTGGCTGAGTTACAGTGCATTCGGAAAGTATTCAGACCCCTTTACTTTTTCCACATTTTGTTACGTTACAGCCTTATTCTAAAATGAATTTAAAACTTCCCTTATCAATCTACACACAATACCCCATAATGACAAAGCAAAACAGGTTTTTAGACATTTTAGAAAATGTATTTAAAATAAAAGAAATTATATCACATTTACATAAGTATTCAGACCCTTTACTCAGTACTTTGTTGAAGCACCTTTGGCAGCGATTACAGCTTCGAGTCTTCTTGGGTATGACGCTACAAGCTTGGCACACCTGTATTTGGGGAGTTTCTCTCATTATTTTCTGCAGATCCTCTCAAGCTCTGTCAGGTTGGATGGGGAGCGTCACTGTACAGCTATGGTCTATCTAGAGATGTTCGATCTGGTTCAAGTCTGGGCTCTTGCTGGGCCACTCAAGGACATTCAGAGACTTGTCCCGAAGCCACTCCTGCGTTGTCTTGGCTGTGTGCTTAGGGTTGTTGTCCTGTTGGAAGGTGAACCTTCGCCCCAGTCTGAGGTCCTGAGTGCTCTGGAGCAGGTTTTCATATAGGATCTCTCTATTTTTCTCCGTTCATCTTTCCCTCGATCCTGACTAGTCTCCCAGTCCCTGCCGCTGAAAAACAACCCCACAGCATGATGGTGCCACCACCATGCTTCACTGTAGGAATGATACCAGGTTTCCTCCAGAAGTGACGCTTGGCATTCAGGCCAAAGAGTTCAATCTTGGTTTCATCAGACCAGAGAATCTTGTTTCTCATGGTCTGAGAGTCATTTAGTTGCCTTTTGGCAAACTCAAACCGGGCTGTCGTGTGCCTTTTACTGAGGAGTGGCTTCCGTCTGGCCACTCAACCATAAATACCTGATTGGTGGAGTGCTGCAGAGATGGTTGTCCTTCTGGAAGGTTCCCCCATCTCCACAGAGGAACTCTGGAGCTCTGTCAGTGTGACCATCGGGTTCTTGGTCACCTCCCTAACCAAGGCCCTTCTCCCCCAATTGCTCAGTTTGGCTTGGCGGCCAGCTCTAGGTAGAGTATTGTTGGTTCCAAACTTCCATTTAAGAATGATGGAGGCCTCTTTTCTTGTGGACCTTCAATGCTGCAGAAATGTGTTTGTACCCTTCCCCAGATCTGTGCCTCGACACAATCCTGTCTCAGAGCTCAACGGACAATTCCTTCGACCTCATGGCTTGGTTTTTGCTCTGACATGCACTGTCAACTGTGGGACCTTATATAGACAGGTGTGTGCCTTTCCAAATCATGTCCAATCCAATTGAATTTATCACAGGAGAACTCCAATCAAGTTGTAGAAACATCTCAAGGATGATCAATGGAAACAGGATGCACCTGAGCTTAATTTCATCTCATAGAAAAGGGTCTGAATACCTATGTAAATAAGGTATTTCTGTTTTAATTTGTAATAAATGTGCAAAGTTTCTAAAAACCTATTTTCTCTTTGTCATTATGGGGTATTGATGAGGAAGAATAATAATTTTATCAATTTTAGAGTACGGTTGTAATGTAACAAAATGTGGAGAAGGGGTCTTTCCGAATGCACTGTACACTTTTGACTTAAATCTACTTGAAGATCTATGGCAATACATCCTAATGGTGGTCTAGCAATGATCAACAACCAATTTGACAGAGCTTGACGAATTTTGAAAATAGTAATGGGCAATTGTTGCACAACCCAGGTGTGGAAAGAGTCGAGCATGGCGTTTGCAACATCAGGGTTGTGGGTTCGATTCCCACGGGGGGCCAGTATGAAAATGTATGCACTAACTGTAAGTCGCTCTGGATAAGAGCGTCTGCTGAATGACTAAAATGTAAATGGAAAGCTCTTATAGACTTACCCAGAAATACTCACAGGTGTAATCTCTACTAAAGGTGCTTCTACAAAGTATTGACTCGGGTGTGAATACTTATGTAAATGAGATACTGTATTTCATTTTCAATACATTTGCAAACATTTCTAAAAACATGTTTTCACTTCGACATTATAGGGTAGTGTGTGTGTGTGTGTGTGGATGGATGGGAGAGAAAAAATAATATTTTAACCCATTTTGAATTCAGGCTGTAACACAACAAATCTGGAATAAGTCAAGGGGTATGAATAGTTTCTGTACACAGCCTATCGAAAGAAAGATTTTGCAATGGATTATTGTGTTCTCATTGGACAGGTTCAGGTAGTATCCTCCCCCTTTACTCCATTCAGAGACGTTTTCGCCCGACTGAATATGCCCGTGCTTCCCTAATTTTTATTTTATTTTATAACTTTTTTTTTTCTCCTTTATTTAACTAGGCAAGTCAGTTAAGAACAAATTCTTATTTGCAATGACGGCCTACACCGGCCAAACTCGGACGACGCTGGGCCAATTGTGCGCCGCCCTACGGGACTCCCAATCATGGCCGGTTGTGATACAGCCTGGAGTCGAACCAGGAGGTCTGTAGTGACGCCTCAAGCACTGAGATGCAGTGCCTTAGACCACTGCGCCACTCGGGAGCTACTTGGCCACATTGCTTCCCTACCTATTGGTCAGGCTTTGACCAACACTTGGTCTCTAGTTACCTCGGTCCAGTCTCCACATTCCACTGGCTACCATCAACGAGCACCCTCTTGTTCACCCTGACTAACATAATAAGAATATTATGTTAGCTCTTAGTACGTCTTAGAATGGGTTACCAATAGACAGGCATGCATTTCCAGGCATGTTAACTGTATTGGCAATGCATCTGAATATAGCCGAGTATTAGGGATATGCATCTCCCTTTCAAGACGATTCGATTCATATCTAGATACATGGGCTCCGATATGATACAGGAACGATACGTTTTAGTTTGAAACGATTCAGTGCAATTCGGTTTGATTAGAGAACAAATCGATTTGATGCATTAACATTTGTTGCATAAACACATTCATTTTCCATTCTAAATTAAAATCTGCTGCTTATGGAGCTAATGAGCTGGGCCTCTGAGCTGGATCTGTCTGAGATTACTTCTGTATGTGTTAGGGAGTAATATTTTCCCGAGAATCTACCAAGTTTCAATACCAGGAATAATTCATATTTACCTTAGTCCCAGGAAATACCGTAAAAATCGGAAGTGCCCATTTTAAAGTGTTTAAAACCAAGATATGGTCACAATACCAGGGTTCTCCCAAAATAAGACAGGTGCTGCGCCACATTGTAAAGACTTTGTTGTGAATTGCGAAACAGGCCCTTCATAAATTCTGAGTTTTATGATGTTGCTCAATTAATTCAGCGCATTTCAGCAGTAGGCCTAGACTATCTTGTCACAGAGCGCGCTGAGGAGGCACAGAGTGCAACCTGAATATAGCGTTGTCGAATCATACAAACTTTAACTGCAGTCAAACAAAAGTCAAATGACCAAAGTTGCTAAGCTTGCTAAATAACCTCCAACTAATGACAGAATATTTCCTATTTGGCTAAATCGAGTTGATGATTTTATGGATAGCAAATCAGCTCATAAATAATTGGGAGATGAAGAGAGGAAATTGTTTTAAATATCAAGGTATCTTAACGGGGACCAACTCTATAAAAAACAAAATATATATATCTATTGTCATACTGTTTCTTGATCACAAATTCTCTACCGAAGCTCTCATATGAGCAGCAATACGAGACGGCGCAGAGAAGTGGGGGAAATGTTATAGCTGTATTTTGACATGCATAGGCGAGACGTGCTTTGATAATGCAACCTATGGATTACAGAATAAAGTTTGGAATTATGCGAGACAGGAGTCAGGATTTTGGGTTTCAGTGGGATTGGGACAACAGGAAAATAGCCTATAGGCTCTATATGAGGCCATATAAGGCTACTACGTGAGTCAATATATTAAATAATACACTTGATTTAGGCTACATTGTTGCATGCTAAATGTTTCTGATCAGTGAAAGATGCAAACGAAGCCAGAGATCAATTAACCAAATATACAGACAGATTCAGTGAAACAAAATCACATTGATTATCAGACAAGTCACAGGTTTTTGGTCAGGAGTAGGACAGGCTAAAGAGCAAAATCCACTTGTATAACATGCTAGAAATTTTTTCTAATCAGCTAATATATGAGCAAACTAGAATAAAAATGATCATTAGTACTCACCTTAACTTAGCTAGCATTTCCCTAGCCTAATTACTAAATATCCAAACGGAGATTCAGTGAAAACAAAAATCTGACATTGATTGATTTATCTAGACGAGTACCCCCCACTCCTGTCTCAAAGTAGCACGATGGCGCTGTTCCAAACAAAACGGTGCTGAAATAATAATCTAGGTGACCACACATGACTATTGCTTTAAAGTAGTATAACGGTTTGATATGACTTTGGGAGTTTCAGTACAAGCAAGAATGTGATACATGCCTTCAATTGCATTAGCCGACTTTATTCCAATATTTTCATAATTCAGCTGATCATAACTAAGGTGAGTTTTCCTCTTTCTGCGCTTTTTCTAGGCCCAATGGCTGTTTCCTCGTCTCCTCACTCCGCTGCATTGTTCTCAACACCAGTTTAAATCAATATAGCCTACTGTTTTCAAAACATTTGTATTTTTTTCGGGTTCGGGCTCATTTAATTTCTGTGATGTCGGACCAGGGCTCGGGCTTCAGCTCACCGGGCTTGGGTTCTGACGAGAACTCTACACTGCATTCTAAAGGCTTCCATGCGACAACTTGTTTGGATAATGTGGGGGGAAAAAACTACATTTTTGCCAATCTGCTGCTGCGCATGTTGTGTATTTTGTGGAATTGCAGCAGTGCGATATTGGCGTAAAATGTTGTAATATCCAGGGATCCCGGTTACCGGTGTTAATCCCTAGTATGTGTGCGTGTGTAAATTATGCATGTCTGTGGCATATGTACTATGTCGACATGGCCATACTCGTAATCGTATCCGTAAATTGACAGTTGATAATTGGTTCGGATGGTACTTGTGATTGGAAAAAACTGAAGTGTTTTAATATGCCTAAATAGATGTCAAAATACCTCCCTGCACATTCTCACTGCAAAAAAAGGTGCAGATGAGGAGCAGCGCACGGAGGGGTGGGTGTGTGTGTGTGTGTCCTCAGTTCGCAGCGGGCAGCCAAGTTTCCTGTAACTCAGTCAGAATGCACATCAGCGGTTCATCTTTTTCCCTACCCTTGCCCTGCTTGTTAGATATTATGCACATTGATAGCTTGATAGCAAACGTCCTCGTAATGTGATTTATCATAGTAGCAGGCAGCAGCAATCTAACTGATCAAACCAAAAAACATGCGAGGAAAACTGATCGGGTGAAATCATGAAGCGAGTGGACGGAGAAATACAGCTTCACTCTATCCAATCAGAGCAACAGGATCAACGTACAGCCCGCCCTTCTCTTTACAGACAGACAGTTGATTTATTTAGACCACATAGAACCTTGCACATGACTGACTGACAAGAGAAAGTTGTGTACTGGCACACGAAAAGTACTTTTTTCCCAATCACAGATAATAATAAAAAAGATACTTGAAGCATAATCGTATCCAGAAAATTGTCTATCCGTTACGATACTCGTTTTGTCCGACTACTGGAGGCACCTGATCTGAGCCATAAGGGAGACTAGGCATCTACCACCCCACTACCACTAACAGATTGGGGGGAGCAATATATATGCATTTTTTTTGTCCCCCCACTTTGCTTCTGAAATCACCATCACCCACTAATTAACTTGTCATTTTTGCAGATTAAGTATTTGAGCTACTAATGTATCAATATTTATTGTTTACAAATTAGCTATGACATAGCCAATGAATATATACAGGGAGGGGAAAAAAGTATTTGATCCCCTGCTGATTTTGTACGTTTGCCCACTGACAAAGAAATGATCAGTCTATAATTTTAACGGTAGGTTTATTTGAACAGTGAGAGACAGAATAACAACAAAATAATCCAGAAAAACGCATGTCAAAAAAATGATTATGTTATAAATTGATTTGCATTTTAATGAGGGAAATAAGTGTTTGACCCCCTCTCAATCAGAAAGATTTCTGGCTCCCAGGTGTCTTTTATACAGGTAACGAGCTGAGATAAGGAGCACACTCTTAAAGGGAGTGCTCCTAATCTCAGTTTGTTACCTGTATAAAAGACACCTGTCCACAGAAGCAAACAATCAATCAGATTCCAAACTCTCCACCATGGCCAAGACCAAAGAGCTCTCCAAGGATGTCAGGGACAAGATTATAGACCTACACAAGGCTGGAATGGGCTACAAGACCATCGCCAAGCAGCTTGGTGAGAAGGTGACAACAGTTGGTGCGATTATTCGCAAATGGAAGAAACACAAAATAACTGTAAATCTCCCTCGGCCTGGGGCTCCATGCAAGATCTCACCTCGTGGAGTTGCAATGATCATGAGAACGGTGAGGAATCAGCCCATAACTACACGGGAGGATCTTGTCAATGATCTCAAGGCAGCTGGGACCATAGTCACCAAGAAAACAATTGGTAACACACTACTGAAATCCTGCAGCGCCCGCAAGGTCCCCCTGCTCAAGAAAGCACATATACATGCCCGTCTGAAGTTTGCCAATGAACATCTGAATGATTCAGAGGAGAACTGGGTGAAAGTGTTGTGGTCAGATGAGACCAAAATGGAGCTCTTTGGCATCAACTCAACTCGTCGTGTTTGGAGGAGGAGGAATGCTGCCTATGACCCCAAGAACACCATCACCACCGTCAAACATGGAGGGGGAAACATTATGCTTTGGGGGTGTTTTTCTGCTAAGGGGACAGGACAACTTCACCGCATCAAAGGGACGATGGACGGGGCCATGTACCGTCAAATCTTGGGTGAGAACCTCCTTCCCTCAGCCAGGGCATTGAAAATGGGTCGTGGATGGGTATTCCAGCATGACAATGACCCAAAACACACAGCCAAGGCAACAAAGGAGTGGCTCAAGAAGAAGCACATTAAGGTCCTGGAGTGGCCTAGCCAGTCTCCAGACCTTAATCCCATAGAAAATCTGTGGAGGGAGCTGAAGGTTCGAGTTGCCAAACGTCAGCCTCAACCTTAATGACTTGGAGAAGATCTGCAAAGAGGAGTGGGACAAAATCCCTCCTGAGATGTGTGCAAACCTGGTGGCCAACTACAAGAAACGTCTGACCTCTGTGATTGCCAACAAGGGTTTTGCCACCAAGTACTAAGTCGTGTTTTGCAGAGGGGTCAAATACTTATTTCCCTCATTAAAATGCAAATCAATTTATAACATTTTTGACATGTGTTTTTCTGGATTTTTTGTTTGTTATTCTGTCTCTCGCTGTTCAAATAAACCTACCATTAAAATTATAGACTGACCATTTCTTTGTCAGTGGACAAACGTACAAAATCAGCAGGGGATCAAATACTTTTTTCCCTCACTGTATCACAATTTTGGATTTCACCTCCATCTCAAAATCAAATGGTTTTGACCGTTTTGAAGTTTTTAGTGAGCTTCTTTTCTCCTCCTGCTTTGGCCATGCAGTACGCCTCGCAAAGTGATTTCTGTCCTCGTTATGAAATTATGAACTTTACCCTGTATATCCAAAAATTACTATATACACTGATTCTTTAAAGCAAAACTATTGCTGATGGTGAACCTGAACAATCAAAATAAAATTGTTTGTAAGTCTAGTTCAGCACGTAGCCTATAGCCAGATGAGTTGTCTCTGGTAGCTTACTTTTATTCCGGTAAAGCACCATTTTCAACAATTCATAGATAACAATAACCTAGCAAATTACATAGGTTGTCACTCAACTAATAAGGCCTAATAACGCTCAAGACATTTTAGCATTTGAATAATGAAGGTGCCGCATACCTTAGGTGAATCGTTACATCCCTACCAAGTATTTCTTACATATTTAATAACTCTATGTCATCACTTGTTTGTCCAGTGTATTGATTAGCTGACATGTACACTAAATTACCAAAAGTATGTGGAGACCTGCTCGTCGAACATCTCATTCCAAGATCATGGGCAATAATATGGAGTTGGTCCCCCCTTTGCTGCTATAACAGCCTCCACTCTTCTGGGAAGGCTTTCCACTAGATGTTGGAACATTGCTGCAGGGATTCGCTTCCATTCAGCCACAAGCATTTGTGAGGTCGGGCACTGATGTTTGGTGATTAGGCCTGGCTCGCAGTCAGCGTTCCAATTCATCCCAAAGGTGTTCGATGGGGTTGAGGTCAGGGCTGTGTGCAGACCAGTCAAGTTCTTCCACACCAATCTCGACAAACCATTTCTGTATGGACCTCGCTTTGTGCATTCCCCAAACTGTTTCCACGGAGTTGGAAGCACAGAATCGTCTAGAATGTAGCGTTAAGATTTCCCTTTACTGGAACTAAGGGGCCTAGCCCGACCCCAGACCTTTATTCCTCCTCCACCAAACTTTACAGTTGGCACTATGCATTCGAGCAGGTAGCGTTCTTCTGGCATCCGACAAACCCAGATTCGTCCGTCGAACTGCCAGATGGTGAAGCGGGATTCATCACTCCAGAGAACGCATTTCCACTGCTCCAGAGTCCAATGGCTGCGAGCTTTACACCACTCCAGCTGACGCTTGGCATTGCGCATGGTGATCTTAGGCTTTTGTGCGGCAGCTCAGCCATGGAAACCCATTTCATGAAGCTCCCGACAAACAGTTATTGTGCTGACGTTGCTTTCAGAGGCAGTTTGGAACTCAGTAGTGACTGTTGCAACCGTGGACAGATGATTTTTGTACGCACTATGTGCTTCAGCCCTTGGCGGTCTCGTTCTGTGAGCTGGTGTGGCCTACCACTTTGCGGCTGAGCCGTTGTTGCTCCTATACGTTTCCACTTCACAGTAACCGCACTTACAGGGAAGAATAATAAAGGAAAATATCAATATATTTTTAAATAAAGTGGCAACCTATGTTGAAAGTCACATAGCTCTTCAGTAAGGCCATTCTACTGACAATGTTTGTCTGTGGAGATTGTATGGCTGTGTGTTCGATTTTATACACCTGTCAGCAATGGGTGTGGCTGAATTAGCAGAATTTTAAGGGGTGTCCACATACTTTAGTACATATAGTGTATTTCACCACCATATATTGATAACTGTTTAGTGTATATACACATACTGTACCACATACTGATAACCTCTGGTTGTTGTTTGTTTAGTGTATTGACCAGCTGACGCTGGTGCAGGCGGAGCTGCAGGACTCTGTGAAGGAGCTGGCCAAGACCAGGAAGAAGTACCAGGAGACTGAGACCATGGCCCAGACCGTCAGAGACAAGGCTGAGCAGGATGCCAAGTATGTACAGTACATGCAGACACACACTATGTCCAATCTATAGCCTTGTGGAGATCTGAGAGGATCAGATGGGTAAGAAATCTGGTGACAATTCCACCTAGCCTATCAGAGGGCAATGTGGAGCTATTACCGTAATGCTACCTATCCAATCCTCAGATGTACAGGGGTGAAAATGTAAGACTTTTGGTTGGAACCACTGGTCTTGTGGAACTCGGTTCACATACATGATCATTCTCTCCTTCTGTTCTGTCCAGGTCCAAACTGAGTCTGTTCCAGTCCAGGTCCAGTCTGCAGAGGGCCAGTGTAAAGGTGAGAGCATTAAATTAATACATTGGCCATGACCACAAACTCAACTGCATAGGGGATTCTTTTTTTTTTTATGTTGTAGCATCAACCTATCAAACTAATATACTGACACATGTGGAGTGTGTTTTTTATTTTTTCACCAGCTGAAAGCCAAAAGGAGTGAGTGTAACTCCAAAGCCACCCACGCCAGGAATGACTATCTCCTCACGCTAGCCGCGGCTAACGCTCACCAGCAGCGTTACTACGACACGGACCTGATCGACTGCATCAAGGTGAGGCGTCAGCACACACACACACACACACACGTATGGGGGCATTCCAGGTCATCTTTTTTTGCAGTCGTGCTGCATATCTCAGACGATTGCTATGTCATAGTTAGCATGGAACACGATTGCTATGTCATAGTTAGCATGGAACACAACCACTAATGTACGAGTGAGTGAGATGCTGGCTTATTGCAGCTTTACTGATCAATTACAAGTTGTTAAGTTCCTAAGTTATTTCCCTGTTGCCCTGTGCTCCTCAGGTTCTGGATGGGGGCATCTATGAGCAGGTGAAAGACTACCTGGTCTCTCTGAGCCAGACGGAGTTGGATGCCTACCAGGCTGTCCACGACACCTTCAATGTCCTCCTGGAAAGCTCCAACGGGGTGAGGGCATGGAAACTAGCCCACATATTAGCTTTCATTGAACTAGCCTGCTACCAGATCTGTTTGTGCCGTCTTGCCGACTCCTAAGGTCCTCATGAGGAGAATGCGCAGAAATTGGTGTAACAGAGCTGGTTCAGTCACGTTTCCACAAGCTAATGCCTAGGCTTTAGCTCAGATGGCTAACAGTCTTGTGGCGTGCAGAAGACCCGGGTTTGAAACCTAGTCTGTCATATTCACATTAATGCCATGGTTTAGGGCTTTGTTTTTCCATCAAAGATTTAGAGATTACTATTTACCTATCCCAATACTCTGTCGTGTTACTAGCTATTCTGTTACCCCTCAGCTATTGGCCTCTCTTAGTCCAGAGCTCTTGGGGTCATCTAGCGTTTCTGTAACCCGACCTTGGTTTACAGTTAGCTTCCTATCAGACCAGCGTGACCGTATATCTCTGGCGAGTCAGCGAGCTGCGGGCACTCTGTTTTTTAACAGTGGTCAGATTTCGACCCGTTGACCCATATGATTCCTCTTTCACTGTTACGCCACACAGCAGGCTGTGTGTGTGTGTGTGAGTGTGTGTTCACGGTCACCCTTAAGGTGACTGTGAATGCTCCCCCATGACTTTGGGTCACACTGCGCTCTGCTCTGACCGTCAGTGGTCCTTCGATGGCCCTGACTTAAATAAGATCAGTGTGGTTGCCCTCCAATGACATAATAAACTCTCAAAGGATTGAGTAAAGCCTCTTCTGTCATGATAATGATATGTTATCTATTCTAATCCCTTCATGCCTCTGTCAGATTATCAGATGCCTCTATTATGAGGTTACCTAAACAAGTGTGTGCATGTCTGTGTTCTCTCCAGGTGATGCAGGACTTACACCAGCAGCAGTTTGTACAGCAGAACCCAGTGTTCCACAGTGCCCCAGCCATCCTCTTCCAGCCCAGTGACACTGACAAGGTGGGTAGTAGTGCTATGCTAACGCTACTGTTCTCATGGAACGTGGTGGCTAGTGCTACGCTACACACTAGCTATGCTAAAACTTCCTGCTCATAGAACCACTGATCATTCCTCACTGCTAGGCTAGGCTAGCTAACTCGCTTTACCGTACATGCTTCTGCGTCTGTGTAACCGAGTTGAATAGGTAAGCTCACTCCTCAGCTTGAAAAATTTATGCACGCATGACTGTAAGTCGCTTTGGATAAAAGCGTCTGCTAAATGGCATATTATTATTATTATTATTATTATTATTATAAATGCCTCCACCTGCGCCATCGAATTGCTAGCTTTTTGGTGGCAAAGCTGGCTAAGGCATTGCAAGACAGAGGGCGACAAGATCAATCTCAGTAGCGAACTTGTGAGAGAGGAAGCAAAGCTGTTAAACGACACAGTGACGGCTATTACATGTGGTGCATGTGTGTTGGTGAGTGTGTGGAGCTTGTTTGTGTTGCACGCAGCTTTGTCTGTATTTATGGTGTGTATGTGTGTAAGACCGATGTGTGGGTAGCGCATGTGTATGGTGCACATGTGTGTATGACGTGCGTGTATATGGTGTGCCTGTGCGCCCCAGAGATCCTGTGCCTTAGGAACCCGTTCTCTGTAGCAACCTGGTCCTCTGTAGCTCAATTGGTAGAGCATGGCGCTTGTAACGCCAGGGTAGTGGGTTCGATCCCCGGGACCACCCATATGTAAAAATATGCACACATGACTGTAAGTCGCTTTGGATAAAAGCGTCTGCTAAATGGCATATTATTTATATTATTTATTTATGTTCTCAGCTGACCCAGTCAGTCGTCTGCCCGCCAGTGCACTCGTCCGCACCCTCCTCCACCCGCTCCCCTCCTCCTCACATCCGATCCGCCCCTCCTCTACACTGGACAAATTGTTAGAAACCTCCAAGGCCTTCGTTGTTGTTTTCGTTGGAAGTCAAACAAGCGCTGGCCTGTTCCTAAAGAAAACATTTAGTGATGCAGTTGCCTCCACCTCCCTCAAACCCACCCCCCCTTTCCCCTCCCTGTGCGAGACGACGGAGGGATCCGGAAAAGAACTGCACTGAAAGAGGGGCCGTAGGGGGGTGGGGGCGTTTTGCAGGAAGGCAGGACCATGGACGGCGTAGGCATCTGTGAAAAGGGGGCATTGTAAGGGGGCCTCGTCAGTGTGCTCACTCCTACCCCCTCCCCCCCTCCCCCACTGCCTGCCTCAGCCTCTAACAGGAACTAGGTGTGGCTCTACTCTCCTTCACTGATTTATGGGCCTTACGTACGGTCCACACTGAACAACACTGTTTCTCTTTCTCCCCCTCCCTCTAACGTAACTCGGCGCTCCACCTGTGGTGCTCTTTTTCCCTCTTCAACCTGTAGTTGGAAAAACCTTATTTTTAGCACATTCAGTTAATCTGCCATTTGGACTGTGTTTATTCTTATGTCAAGGCTCAGAGGTTTGAAGTCAGCTCTGTGCACATGAAGCATACCAGGGATCATCAGTCATGGGGGTTGACCTATACACTTCCTGAGGAGAGGTGAGACCAAACCTCCTGGTCCTGTTGTGTGTGTCCATCATCCCAACCAGCCAGGGTTGTTCATTAGTGTGCAATGGAAAACATTTGAAATCATTTTGTATCCGGAAACAAGAATAAGTCTTTCTTATTAGACAAGTCTAGGGTTATCCATCCCTGTTTCAGTACATTTTCTTCCGTTTGGTGGATAATGAACAAATAGCATTACAGAACGTTCTGATAGAAATGTACTGTATAGAACATATATGTTTGTCTGTCATGTAGACTAAAGAACCGTGTCAGCTCTATTCGTTCCATTTCTATTTTGCGATGTTCAGAACATATCACATTACTGAGTACACCCCAGAATCCAGTCTGGTCCAGTGTGGCCTGGAATGAGACTTCAGGCCTTGGAGAGGGGTTTTGGAGAGAAATAAGCACAGGATTTTCCCATATTAATCTGGAATTCCTGTTTTTCTGATCATCCTCTAATCCTATTTTATTGGAATCGACTAACCCCCAAACCAATATTCTACGTTTCACGATTTTCAATGTTATCCTGATAACATCCCTGATTTCGAGACATTGCCTCTCATCCCAAAGGGGCGCATGGATTGGCTGTTTGTCTCTTGTGAGGTCATTCATAGGAAGTATTTTTTCCTCGGTTGTTTTCATTTTGACACCAACACATGGTTTGTTTGGCCGTCTGCCTCAGTAGTGGGATTCAGTAGTTTTACTACGACACCAGTCTCCCGAGTGGCGCAGTGGTCTAAGGCACTGCATCGCAGTGCTAGCTGTGCCACTAGAGATCCTGGTTCGAATCCAGGCTCTGTCGTAGCCGGCCGCGACCGGGAGACCCATGGGGCGGTGCACAATTGGCCCAGCGTCGTCCAGGGTAGGGGAGGGAATGGCCGGCAGGGATGTAGCTCAGTTGGTAGAGCATGGCGTTTGCAACGCCAGGGTTGTGGGTTCGATTCCCACGGGGGGCCAGTATGAATAAAAATAATAATGTATGCACTCACTAACTGTAAGTCGCTCTGGATAAGAGCGTCTGCTAAATGACTAAAATGTAAAATGTAAATGTATCAGAAATCTCATTTAATAATATTTGCCAACATCCACCCTCAAACGGATATCTGCTCCAAAATCTTTCCGTAAATATGGAACAAAAATATAAACGCAACATGCAACAATTTCAAAGAGTTTACTGGGTAACAGTTCATATAAGGAAATCAGTCAATTGAAATAATGTAATTAGGCCCTAATCTATGGATTTCACATGACTGGGAATACAGATATGCATCTGTTGCTCACAGATACCTTAAAAAAGGTAGGGGCGTTGATCAGAAAACCAGTCAGTATCTGGTGTGACCACCATTTGCCTCATGCAGCACGACACATCTCCTTCGCATAGAGTTGATCAGGCTGTTGATTGTGGCCTGTGGAATGTTGTCCCACTCCTGTTCAATGGCTGTGCAAAGATGCTGGATATATGAGGTGTTGGCGGCGGATTAATGGCACGACAATGGGCCTCAGGATCAGGTCACGTTATCTCTGTGCATTCAAATTGCCATCAATAAAATGCAATTGTGTTCGTTGTCCATAACTTATGCCTGCCCATACCATAACCCCACCGCCACCATGGGACACTCTGTTCACAACATTGACATCAGCAAACCACTTGCCAACACGACAACATACACGCTGTCTGCCATCTGCACGGTACAGTTAAAACCGGGATTCATCCGTGAAGAGCACACTTCTCCAGCATGCCAGTGGCCATCGAAGGTGAGCATTTGCCTACTGAAGTCGGTTAAGACGACGAACTGCAGTCAGGTCAAGACCCTTGTGAGGACGACGAGCACGCAGATGAACTTCCCTGAGACGGTTTCTGACAGTTTGTGCAGAACTTATTTGGTTTTGCAAACCCATAATTTCATCAACTGTACGGGTGGCTGGTCTCAGACGATCCTGCAGGTGAAGAAGCCGGATGTGGAGGTCCTGGGCTGGCGTGGTTACAAGTGCTCTGCAGTTGTGAGGCCGGTTGGACGGTCTGCCAAATTCTCTAAATGACGTTGGAGACGGCTTATAGTAGAGAAATGAACATTAATTTATCTGACAACAGCTCTGGTGGACATTCCTGCAGTCAGCATACCAATTGAACGCTCCCTCAAAAGTTGAGACATCTGTGGCATTGTGTTGTGTGACTAAACTGCAAATTTTTAAGTGCCCTTATATTGTCCCCAGCACAAGGTGCACGTGTAATGATCATGCTGTTTAATCAGCTTCTTGATGTGCCACACCTTTCAGGTGGATGGATTGTTTTGGCAAAGGAGAAATGCTCACTAACAGGGATGTAAACAAATGTGTGCACAACATATTAGAGAAATAAGCGTATAGAACATTTCTGGAATCTTTTATTTCAGCTCATGAAACATGAACCAACACTTTACATGTTGCGTTTTTATATTTTTGTTCTGTATATTTTTGACCTATTGCGATACACGCACAGACAGAGACACACAAACACGATGTTTAGCTGAATATTATCAGACTATTAAACGCTGTCTTTCTCTCTACCCCATCCATCATCCCTGGTCACTAGGTGGGGCAGCTGCAGAAGGAGAGTGGCACAGCGGAGGAGCACAGTCTGGATAAGGAGGCACGGAAGTGGGCGACTCGAGTGGCACGAGAACACAAGAGCATCATCCACAGCCAGCGGGTGAGAGGAAGGAAGGGAAAGGGTAGGAAAGGAAGAGGGAGGGGATAGTTCTATCTATTCTAGCGATGTAACGATTCAGAGATATGCATCTGTCCCCGATTTAAAAAAAGATATATATATATATATATAATAAAGATACGATTGCATCGGTCCGCGACTCCCAACAGATCCAAATGTAGCATGCATCAGTCAGAAAAACCATTCAAACATTAGGAATCGATGATTCACATAGTTTTTTGCTCATATTACTTTCGAAAGTGCCTCATATTTTGTGACAAAGAATGTGTCCTCTCCTTCAGTGTTGAACTAAGCATGTAACTGTGTTGACAGTCATTGATCTCTACAAGGTATTTTGTATGCTGAACAACACCGGGGAATATCAGTAGCCTAGTCAAACTGCGCACTGTGATCAGCTTCGCACGCTGACCAATGCGAGGTAGGCAGCCTGTTCCTGGTTCCTGGATATGCTTGAGTAAAAGTAAAGATACCTTAATAGAAAATAACTCAAGTAAAAGTGAAAGTCACCCAGTAAAATACTACTTGAGTAAAAGTCTAAAAGTATTTGGTTTAAAATATACTTAAGTATCAAGTTAAAGTGTAAATCATTTCAAATTCCTTATATTAAGCAAACCAGATGGCACCATTTATTTTTATTTTTTATTTACAGACAGCCAGGGGCACACTCCAACACTCAGACATAATTTACAAACGAAGCATGTGTGTTTAGTGAGTCCGCCAGATCAGAGGAAGTGGGGATGACCAGGGATGTTCTCTTGATAAGTGCGTGAATTGGACCATTTTCCTGTCCTGCTAAGCATTAAAAATGTAACGAGTACTTTTGGGTGTCAGCGAAAATGTATGGAGTAAAAAGTACATTATTTTCTTTAGGAATGTAGTGAAGTAAAAGTAAAGGTTGTCATAAATATTAATATTAAAGCTAAGTACAGATACAAAAAAACACATTTAAGTAGTACTTTAAAGTATTTTTTACTTAAGTACTTTACACCACTGTACAGGGTAAAGTTTATAATTTCATAACGAGGACATAAATCACTTTGCGAGGCGTACTGCATGGCCAAAGCAGGAGGAGAAAAGAAGCTCACTAAAAACTTCAAAACGGTCAAAACCATTCGATTTTGAGATGGAGGTTAAATCCAAAATGGTGCTATATATTCATTGGCTATGTCATAGCTAATTTGTAAACAATAAATATATATTACTAGCTCAAACACTTAATCTGCAAAAATGACAAGTTAATTAGTGGGTGATGGACATTTTCAGAACCGAAGTGGGGGGGACAAAAATATAGGTAGTGGGGTGATAGATGCCTAGTCTCACTTATGGCACAGATCAGGTGCCTACAGTAAATACACCATAGACATACATAATTTACGCACACACACACACACACACACACACACACACACACTCACAGATCCAGCTCAGAGAGGCCCAGGTCATGAGCTCCATCAACAGTCCCCATAGGGCGCTGGTGAAAAGTAGTGTACTATATAGGGAATAGGGTGCCATTTCAGACACAGCCATTGAGATTGGTTTGTTCTCTACATGTTATCTGTGACCTTTTAGGCCCTGGAGGACTATAGGACACAGCAGGGGCCATCGGAGCAGAACCGCAGCGAGCTGGAGCTGAAGATGGAGGAGGCCAGGGAGAACCTGCGGAGAGCAGAGGTAAACTTGTGTGTGTGTGTGGCGATGGTGAGTAGGACTCACGCTGTCATGATAAGGTAACCCTGCCTGTGACTTAAAATCTGCCAAAAAGGGAATGTTTAAGACGTTGGTGTCTCGAGCCAGAGACCGGAGTTCAGATCCCACCAGTTACATGCTTGTGTGTGTGATCCCTAACTGAGGTTGGTATATCAGTGGGCCAGTAGGTTGTCTCACTTCAGCCTCTCTTGCCTCTGATTCCCCCTGCTGGTTGATGAGGCAGACTACATCCAACATGTAGTTCTGATGGAGCTTCTTATGAGAGCATATTATAACATGATGACTGACAGTTTTTCCAGAAGTCCCAGTGGAAAGATTGCTGGAATTAGGAGGGAATAAGCAAGAAATTCGTAATATGACAAACATGACAAAACATATGATGATGTTATTAACTCCAGACGGTGAAGCTGAAGGCAGAGGCTCGCCTGGCCCTGCTGAGAGAGGCAGGCGTCACTGTGGAGACGTGGCTGAAGAGCGCCATGAACCAGGTGATGGAGGAGCTGGAGAACGAGCGGTGGGCTAACCTGAACACCCATGATCCGTCACTCTCCGTGAGTCATAAAACACATTGAAAGACGAGACAAAAATGCAAATTTTCTCACATCTTTGTGCATACACATCAACAATTTCCATTTTGTCCCCTGTACCTGCCTACTGAAATTTCTCGGGCTCAGGTAAATCACATGATAAGGAAACTGGGGTGTTTCTTTAAAGCACTGTTTCTCAACCTTAAAGGAAAGGTTCACCCGTTTTTTATGTTATATTGTTTTTGTGCATCTCTGAGTGATGTTCTATCGATTCCCTGGGTCATTTCATGTTTTCATGTGTGTCTGAGTTATTGGCGTTCAAGCAGGCAGAAATCTGGCCGGTATGACGTAGAACTGTGACGTAGTCGCTCTCACTACACTGGACGTTAATAGGAATACGACTTTTAAATCGCGAAAACGTCTATCATACATGTCAGATTTCAATACTGGCCAATGTCATAACTCCGGGAGGATGTATTCTCTCGAATGAGCCATTGATCATATATTTTTTTTGTTTTTTTTTTCTCGATATTACTACCTCGAGAAATGTGTAATTTAACGGAGGGTCTAGTACATTTTGCCTATTTTTCCGCTTCATTAGTCCAGGGTTCACTGCATGGTGCCGTTGCCAGAGATATTATAGAAAGGAGATAGGAATCCAATGAATTAAGGAACGTATAACGCCCCACCCAGCCGACTGTCGACCAATCGCGTTCACGTTGTTGCGTTACGCGGTTGCTAAGCTAATCATCATGCAATCCCTTCTCAAAGTCAGTGTATATGTTGAGAAACGTGGCTATTTTTCTCAAGTAAGTAATGTCACGATTCCAAAGCTATACGATATGACAGATAGCAAGTTAATTATCTCACATCTCGGAAAATATTTTCAATGTTGTACTTCTTGTAGACAAAATTCGTGCTAATGTTGGGTTTTTGAGCTAGCGCCCAATATACTCCCATTCACTCCTTGAAGGAGAGCTCTCCTTGTCCTAGAATCGGCCAGAATGCACCTCGCTGCCCATCGATGTAGCATGGGCAACGTTTCCAATCTCCTCAAAAGTATATTTGCCGTTGTGAATGTTGGACTCCGCTCTGTGAGGCACATCGATCTGCAGGTTCAACATGGTTGTAGACTCCTAAATTGATAGTGCAGTTCTATGCGATTTTACCACTAACTAGCTACTTTACATGCTGATATTGTCTTTGGAATTATTGTGTTTAGCTACGTTTGCTAGCTACGTAGCTAGCCAGCCAGCCAATAGAGAGAACATTGCATTTTGGATTTTGTAGTCGACTTGAGCTGCAACAGATTTCCACAACGATTTTCCATGTTGCTACCAACCTTATTATAACGGCAAAATGAACCATTTGTTGACAAAAAATATTGTTCTCACATATTAGTGTTATTTTACACTGTAAATTACAGGGGAAAAAAGAGGACTGAGCACGCCCCCATTCTCATCGACGGGGCTGTAGTGGAACAGGTTGAGAGCTTCAAGTTCCTTGGTGTCCACATCACTAACGAACTATCATGGTCCAAACACACCAAGACAGTCGTGTAGAGGGCACGACAAAGCCTATTCCCCTCAGGAGACTGAAAAGATTTGGCATGGGTCCTCAGATCCTCAAAAAGTTATACAGCTGCACCATCGAGAGCATCCTGACTGGTTGCATCATCGCCTGGTATGGCAACTGCTCGGCCTCCGACCGCAAGGCACTACAGAGGGTAGTGCGTATGGCCCAGTATATCACTGGGGCCAAGCTTCCTGCCATCCAGGACTTCTATACCAGGCGGTGTCAGAGGAAGGCCCTCAAAATTGTCAAAGCCTCCAGCCACCCTAGTCATAGACTGTTCTCTCTGCTACCGCACGGCAAGCGGTACCGGAGCGCCAAGTCTGGGTCCAAAAGGCTTCTCAACAGCTTCTACCCCCAAGCCATAAGACTCCTGAACAGCTAATCATGGCTACCCAGACTATTTGCACTGCCCCCCCTCCCCCAACCCCTCTTTTACGCTGCTGCTACTTTGTTTATTATTTATGCATAGTCTTTAACTCTACCCACATGTACATATGACCTCAATTACCTCGACTAGCCGGTGCCCCCGCACATTGACTCTGCACCGGTACCCCCCTGTATATAGCCTCCCTACTGTTATTTTATTTTAATGCTGCTCTTTAGTTATTAGCTTTTATTTTTTTAACTTAACACTATTATATATATATATTTTTTTTTTCTTAATTAAAAAAAATTCATTGTTGGTTAAGGGCTTGTAAGTAAGCATTTCACTGTAATGTCTACACCTGTTGTATTCGGCACATGTGGCAAATAACATTTGATTTGATTTGGAATTAGTGGTTTTGGGTGGATTTTTCCTTTAAGGAGTGTGTTGTGTTTGAGATTGACTAGCCTTGTGAAACCAGACTGACCGCTGACTGCATGTGAGCTTGAGATCAGGCTGGTTTAACAAGGCTACTGATTTTGCAGTTAGATTGCGCAGAATCACTGATTTACAAATCACCTTGCATCCCAAATAACTTCTCACTCTGTGATCAAAAGTATCGATTCTGTGGTTTGCCTTGCTCCAAGTGATCCCATCCAACCTGCCGTGTGTGTGTCTTTAGGGTACAGCTGACCTGGAGAGAGAGGAGGAGGATGAGGAGCTGGAGGATAGTGGAGAGGTGTTGGACGACAGCAGCTCCAGCCCCTCCTGTACCCTCAGGAACTACCCCCTCAACTGCAAAGTGCTCTACTCATACAAGGTATACACACACACACGCACACAGTGTAGTCCTATTCTCACCTTTGAGCTTGCAATCAACCCAGCGCCTTGGATGCGATGCAATATGGTACCGTACCTCGTACCATATAAGTCCTTTTGAGCACTTCAGCACGCATTATAATATTCAAATTCAGACTTCACAAATACAGCTCCAACATACAATATGGACGACAATATCTTAACTGGGGCAGTCTAGCAGTAATGAAACATGACCTCCTTCCTCTCCCAGGCGTCTCAGCCAGATGAGCTGACCATCGAGGAACAGGAGGTGCTGGAGGTTATCGATGATGGGGACATGGAGGACTGGGTCAAGGTACAGAGTGCTTTCCAAAAGTGGCACTACTTCACTGTTTGCGTTTAAACTCGAATAAAGCAAGTGGTACTCTAAAGTCATCATATGCCTACACACCAGGGGTTGTGTTCAATAGGGATATATATTTTTTTTTATGGAGTGAAATGGGGAGGTTTTAGTTTTGTTGTCCATTGCAAAACATTTTACTGTGGTGTGCCCTACTATCACTGACTGGTAACCCTGTGTGTGTGTTCCAACATTGTCTCTAGGCCAGGAACCGGATGGGCCAGGTGGGCTACGTCCCGGAGAAGTACCTGCAGCTGCCCTCGTCCAACAGCCTACTGAGCATGCTCCAGTCTCTGGCCGCACTGGACGCCCGCTCCCACTCCTCCAGCAACTCCACCGAGCCCGAGCTGCTCGAGTCAGAGCTGCCCACGCCGGGCACACCCAGCATCAACGGCGACTCCAGCAGTGGTGAGAGACACAGCGAATTTGGGTGAAACTATCAGAGTGGCATGACTCAACATTCTCACAGGCAGGGGTGAATCCTGAACTTCACTTAAATCAGATTTTCACTTAGTCATGCATTGATGTCAATGGGAGATGAGAGGAAACTGGACTTAAGTAAAAGTTAGGATTCGCACCACACAGAATAAACACGTATACATATGTAATACAGGCAATGTCATTGAGATCATTCAGATGTGTTGTGACATTTTTTTTTTCTCCCTTTCTTTCCATTTCTCTTACTCCGTGCTTTTACTATCTTTCCACTCCCCTTTTCACCCCATCTCTCTCCCCCCTCTCCCTCCCTCAGTGTGCTTTGCCAAGGCCCTGTACGACTACGCGGGCCAGACGGACGAGGAGCTCTCGTTCCCCGAGGGTGCCATCATCCGCGTGCTGAGCCGCGAAACCCACGAGGACGACGGCTTCTGGGAGGGCGAGTTTAACGGCGCCGTGGGCGTCTTCCCCGCCGTGCTGGTGGAGGACCTGCTGGCGGTGGGCGGCGCCAGTGCAGACGGCGAGAATGGCGACAGCCTGGGAGAGGCCAGCAGCAGCGCGCAGGTACACACACATATGCACCCACCCTAGGAGCTGTTTACACACGTGAATGAATGAATGGACACTTAAAACCGGTTTAAACCTTATCCTGTAAAACATACTTTCCATGGAGATTTTCTGTTGAGAATGATTTTTTAAATCCAGGACCAAGCTTAATCTTGGTGCGGGAAACCGGCCTTTAGATGCACACTCTACAATCACAAAATGCATGCCGAAGTTCTCGCTCACGATATACATCCTCATCCAAATAATAGTAATCAATATATTACTGTTTTATTTCATTCTGTGGTGAACATTGTCTTTCAGGTGTCCCCCTCTCCTCTTTCTGAGTGCTCCCCACGGAGCCTCTTTCAGATGGGCCCGTTCCACAGCAGCCCCCTCCAGACCCCCACTCTGCCCTCACTCCAGTCCAGCCCCTCCAGTGCCAACGCCTCCCCCATATCTCGCCCACCCTCCTACATCAACGGCCACCATAGGCCACCGCCTGCACCACTCAAAAGCCCCTTGCAGAGTAAGAACCACTCCTCAAAGGCTGACTATTTATTACTTGGCTTTCGAAATGTTATCGCATTGAACATAATTCATTGCCTGGTCCCAAATCTGTTTTGTGCTGTATAATAGTCTGTGGCATGACAGCAAAACCAGATCTGTTGGCAAGACTGCAAAACCAGATCTGGGACCAGGCTACGTTATTTATCATATTAAATGCATACAAAATAGTCCATGTATAAAAGTAGTAATAAACAACAGCATGGATTTTAAAAATCCTAATTCTGAGAGACATATCTGGGTTGTGTTCGTTAGAGCACAATGTCACGATCCTGTAGTGCTTTCTTGTGGTTTCTAAGCCAAGACGTGGTGCTGATGATTCTGTCTGCCTTCCTCACCCTCAGGTCCTTCCCAGAGCTCCACCCAGCCCCCCAGGTACCCAGCAGATTGTGGTGCGGGGGGCACCATTCGACCTGTAAGTCACCACATAAACATACACATGCTTCTGTAAGCTAATGAAAAGCATCATAAATACTGTATGGATACTGACCCTTGTCCTGTTTGATAAGACACACTTGTTGTATTTTGTCGAGGCTCCACTTGGAGCTCAAAGAAATAACTAGTTATATGTTGTGGACAGGTCCGTGCTGCGCCGCCGCCCCCCAAGCCGCAGCAGCCTCGCGGCCAGGTGAAGAGAAGGGAGGAGGTGGAGATCACGCTGGTGTAACGGCGCTGCCTTGGTGGCGGTGGCTGCTTCCCACAACCATACCAGATCAGAACGGACCTGGTGGATCCAGGTTCCCCGACCGACTGACCCCCCTCTTCCAGGGAGGGACAACGGGCTCCAGAGCCCCTGAACCAGCCTCCCCAGCCAGGGAATATCCCCACTCCCCACTGGAGAGGCTCCATGAGGGGGCCTGAGATTTGGCTCATCTCTGTCCACACAGTCCAAAGCCAGTAGGGCTGAAACGGTGTGTGGTGGGGAGAACCCAAACAATTGTGCCTTTCTGACACAGTTTCCAACCCCACATCCCTCTTTCTATCCTCTCGTTCTCTTTATTCTTTTTCTCTGTTACCCATCTTTTCCTTGGTCTATCTCTCTCATTTTCTCCCTCCTTTATTTGTGCTGTATCTCTCACTATGTATTCTCTCTCTCTTTCTACCTCCCTCTCTTTCTCTTTTTCTCTCTGTCTAGCTCACTCACCTTCATAACTGGGCATTGAGCTATGGGGGGTATTTTTCAAGCAAGATATCACCATTTGATTACTATGCATCAAAGTTATGCCAATTTCGTGGGAGGATTGTACATCTGTCACAAAGTTTTAAAAAGTCCAAGCCAGATCTGTTTGGTTCTTGGTGGGTTGTGTTATTGTTGTCTAAACACATTTCAGGGAAATTCACAACATGGCAGAGGCTGGTACCTTTCCTGTACCTGTAATAGCAACATCTTAAAAAAAGAAGTGTTTCTTAACATTTCATAAACAAGGGAAAAGTGGCAATTTTGGAGGGGTGTAAATGTTATAGATAGAAATCGCCCCATTGGGGGCAAAATCTGGGTCACACTGTGAAACCAGAACAAAACTGCCCCTGAAACTTTTGAATATTCCTACTCTATAACAAATGTCAAATTTCTTTGTACAATTTCTTTGTATTAAAAGGTGGGCCATTTCAAAACAGCCAGGAGCAATCTGTAGTGTATGAGTAAATCTAGACTATCTTTGTGCTGTTTTCTGTTGTAAACATAAGGATCTAGCTATGTTATCAATACTAATCTAGGCTTAAACTAGCCAATAATAATGGTCGCTGGTGAGAATAGTTCTTCTTCAGTCAGGAATGCAGATGGGTCGCAGTTCAAGACGGAATGCATCTCAAGGTGATTCGCTGTCGTGGGGAGCGTCATGGGTACTGTGACGTGTCCCTGGGTCGGACTTGCCTTCAAGTACCCGGAGGAGAATCACCTTAGTTCCTAACTACCTACAGGAAATGTGAACTGTCTAAAATACTGAAGCACTTTTTTGTTATTCTCTTGTTAATGCCCTTTTCAGTATTGCTGGTTGGTCTCTCTCGTGAATGCTGCATTGTTTGCCTCCTTTAATAGTTTTTGCTCCTACTATATTGGTATGAGTATTGTTCTCCTTGTTTTTTAAAAAGGCATTTGATTTATTTAGTCTTAAAAAATAGCCATTGTAGTGTCTCTTTGCGTTGGAGGTATGCTCTTTCATATAATTTATGTAATTTTAATAGTTTACAGAGCGCTTGGAGATGGATATCTGTGCAGCAATTTTCTGAGGATAAAAACACATGGAAACGTATTGATAAATGTTAGTTTTTGATCAGAGGGAAATGGGTATCTGTCAGCCACTTTACTGTGTTTTCGTTGATCTTAAGATCTGAATGTCATCCAACTTATTTTTGAAGTTTACATTTACCCTGTTCTATTGAAAGATTACATGCTGTTGTGAAATACACTTTCCCACAACTTTAAAGTTTGTTTAGTTAATTCTGTTTCTGATTTATTTTCAGCATCTTCAGATATGGTAGAAACAAATGACCCACTACGAGCTGATTCAAATAATCAAAGCTTGATGATGAGTCCATTATTTGAATCAGCTGTGTTGTGCTATGGCTAAAAACAAAACGTGCAGGCACCTCTTGGGGTCCTCGGGACCAAGTTTGGAAAACGCTGCACTACTCTATGATGTAGCCTCTACTACAGCAACAGTAGAGAAACAAAAGTATTTCATTGGATATAAAAAAAACTTGTAAGATTAAATATGAAATAAAATTCGCTGAAATCCATTTTGTTCTGTTTTATTAAAAATTTCACAAAGGATTTCAGCTAGGGCAGTAGGCCTACATGAAGCATATATATGACTGTTTTTATCATTTTACATTTTAGTCATTTAGCAGACGCTCTTATCCAGAGCGACTTACAGTTAGTGAGTGCATACATTTTTCATACTGGCCCCCCGTGGGAATCGAACCCACAACCCTGGCGTTGCAAGCGCGATGCTCTACCAACTGAACTACAGGATCGTATCCTGGCTTTATTTGATCAAAGACAAAGCACTGACAAACTAAAAAGTACACTACCAGACGGAAATAAACTGAATGGTAAATGTCAGACCTGTATTGAGATTTTGTATATACACTGCTCAAAAAAATTAAGGGAACACTTAAACAACACATCCTAGATCTGAATGAATGAAATAATCTTATTAAATACTTTTTTCTTTACATAGTTGAATGTGCTGACAACAAAATCACAAAAAAATTATCAATGGAAATCAAATGTATCAACCCATGGAGGTCTGGATTTGGAGTCACCCTCAAAATTAAAGTGGAAAACCACACTACAGGCTGATCCAACTTTGATGTAATGTCCTTAAAACAAGTCAAAATGAGGCTCCGTAGTGTGTGTGTGGCCTCCACGTGCCTGTATGACCTCCCTACAACGCCTGGGCATGCTCCTGATGAGGTGGCGGATGGTCTCCTGAGGGATCTCCTCCCAGACCTGGACTAAAGCATCCGCCAACTCCTGGACAGTCTGTGGTGCAATGTGGCGTTGGTGGATGGAGTGAGACATGATGTCCCAGATGTGCTCAATTGGATTCAGGTCTGGGGAACGGGCGGGCCAGTCCATAGCATCAATGCCTTCCTCTTGCAGGAACTGCTGACACACTCCAGCCACATGAGGTCTAGCATTGTCTTGCATTAGGAGGAACCCAGGGCCAACCGCACCAGCATAAGGGGTCTGAGGATCTCATCTCGGTACCTAATGGCAGTCAGGCTACCTCTGGCGAGCACATGGAAGGCAGTGCGGCCCCCCAAAGAAATGCCACCCCACACCATGACTGACCCACCGCCAAACCGGTCATGTTGGAGGATGTTGCAGGCAGCAGAACGTTCTCCACGGCGTCTCCAGACTGTCACATGTGCTCAGTGTGAACCTGCTTTCATCTGTGAAGAGCACAGGGCGCCAGTGGCGAATTTGCCAATCTTGGTGTTCTCTGGCAAATGCCAAACGTCCTGCACGGTGTTGGGCTGTAAGCACAACCCCCACCTGTGGACGTCGGGCCCTCATACCACCCTCATGGAGTCTGTTTCTGACCGTTTGAGCAGACACATGCACATTTGTGGCCTGCTGGAGGTCATTTTGCAGGGCTCTGGCAGTGCTCCTCCTGCTCCTCCTTGCACAAAGGCGGAGGTAGCGGTCCTGCTGCTGGGTTGTTGCCCTCCTACGGCCTCCTCCACGTCTCTTGATGTACTGGCCTGTCTCCTGGTAGCGCCTCCATGCTCTGGACACTACGCTGACAGACACAGCAAACCTTCTTGCCACAGCTCGCATTGATGCGCCTTCCTGGATGAGCTGCACTACCTGAGCCACTTGTGTGGGTTGTAGACTCCGTCTCATGCTACCACTAGAGTGAAAGCACCGCCAGCATTCAAAAGTGACCAAAATATCAGCCAGGAAGCATAGGAACTGAGAAGTGGTCTGTGGTCACCACTTGCAGAACCATTCCTTTATTGGGGGTGTCTTGCTAATTGCCTATAATTTCCACCTGTTGTCTATTCCATTTGCACAACAGCATGTGAAATGTATTGTCAATCAGTGTTGCTTCCTAAGTGGACAGTTTGATTTCACAGAAGTGTGATTGATTTGGAGTTACATTGTGTTGTTTAAGTGTTCCCTTTATTTTTTTTGAGCAGTGTGTTTATATTCTACCTAATGGCTAGCCTACATTGGGAATGCGCGCGCATGCGTTGATATAAAAACGTTTGCATATTACTATTTCCCGGAAACCAAAGATCGGTCTTTCCGGTCTACGACACATCCAAAGATGGCCGTGCAAATTTCTAAGAAGAGGAAGGTTTGTGCCGATTTATCTTTAGTTTTAGAGTTTTTAATTCACTTAAACAGAAACCATCCTTATAGTTAAGTTAATTTCTGCGGCCCATGTCATTTGAGTAGAATTAAGATATGCTGTAGCTTTTTTGGAAGCCACAGCCGGTGAACTAGTTCGTTAGCATGCTAGCCAGCACGCGCACATGATCCCATACTGTACTGAACAAGTGCAGAAATATATTCCTCTTAACTAGTGTAGCGAACTAGCGAAAGACTGAACTACTTTGCTAACCCACCGTTACCTTTTATATCCCGCAGCCTCGATGTCACGCAATCACCAACTTGAAGGGTATTATCCTGGCCATGCATGTTTCTTATACAATATTTTCAGTTTTACATAAAACATCAAAATGCCACCGCGAGGCTGAAGAATAGGTGCGTTCGAAAACTATTAGCAAACTAGTTAATGTAAATTTTACACGGGATAGATGGGGTTTTCTCATTTGGACTAGGAGAGTTAATTGTTTCCCTAATGATTGAAGTGTACATGTAACATGCCAGTCTTTACTTTAGTTAAACATTGTTGTAACAAGTAGCTAGGTTGCCGTCTGTCAAACGACATCCCGGTTAAGATGGCTCACTAAGTTCCCTGCTGATGACCACGCTCTCCGCCTGTCCTCATAATTTTACACTTTGTCTCATATTTTTAGTTTGTCGCCGATGGCATCTTCAAAGCCGAACTGAACGAGTTTCTCACAAGAGAGTTGGCTGAGGATGGCTACTCCGGTGTGGAGGTTCGTGTCACCCCAACTAGAACTGAAATCATTATCCTGGCTACCAGGTGAGACCAAAAACCCGGACATCAAAACCACAGAGGACTAGTGATGGCCATCTACTCAATACTGACCACTTGATTTATTGTATCATGAGATTCTTGAAAGCATGTTCCACTCCAAAATCAAAGTTTGTTGGATATTTTGACCTCAAAAGTTGTCTGTCAAGATTAATCCACGTTATTGGTTGTGCAATATGCCTCAACTCAAAATGAATAGAAATGCTTAACACAGCAAATCAGGAAATTACATGATGCAAATCTGTTCCCTTCATTTTGGATTGTGGCACATAGCTGTATCCAGTGACAAAACATGTTTTTTTTTACGAGGGATCGCTGTTCGTGGTGAATGAAATAACGTTCCCTATATTTTCAAATCATTTTCTGCAACAGCTGGGTACGCTAATAGGAAACGTTCTCTTTCTCCAGGACACAGAACGTGCTTGGTGAGAAGGGGCGTCGTATACGTGAGCTGACTGCAGTGGTCCAGAAGAGGTTTGGCTTCCCAGAGGGCAGTGTTGAGGTAAATTATATTTCAGATCATATCAGATGGAGGAAAGGTCCGACTGCAGGATAACTTACAGTGCATCTTGCACAGTGCTGTTCTTTCCCCCCCTGCACACAGGAACCTGTTTGAGGGGTGGTGAGTGACTATAAAGTTGATATTTGCTTGTTCCTTGTCAAATACTACCAGTAATTCTACCATTGTTGTCTCATTGTCCCCAAAACGGTGTTCTGTACTGAGAGGTTTGCACCATACTGTGTGAGTGTGTTTTATGTAACTTGCCATGTCTGTTTCCGCTGCCATCAGCTGTATGCTGAGAAGGTTGCCACACGTGGTCTGTGCGCCATCGCCCAGGCAGAGTCTCTGCGCTACAAGCTTCTCGGGGGTCTGGCTGTCCGCAGGTTAGGATCTTTGACTTTAAAAAAAAAATGCTGCCTAGGGATAGTACTTGATTCAAGGTTCGTATTCATGATTGTGTTTGATTGCTAATATCGAGTACACGTACTCTGAATTTAGAAATGCAACTATTTAGCAGGTTAAATTTATATGCACTGACATTTCAAACTTTAAGATGTTTGTGGAGTATGTCAAGTGCAGTGAAAATGGTAAGCTTAGTTTTCAGTTGTGTATTAGAACAACCATTAATTGGAACTGACAGCGTACTGTAAACTTTATGCCTTTAGCCCCAGTTCACCTTTATAACACTTAACGAATAGTTATCATGAATACGCAAATGAAAAGGTAGTGTAGTGTTACACCTCTTGTGAATACAGTTATTCCTTAGTTGCAACTGGAAGATCCCGTTGTTGTGAAAGTCAATATTTTACACTTCTAACTGGTGGGATGAATAGTGTTTAGGAGATCAAGACTATAAGTATCTCTTGAATGTCATTGTAATATTGGAAAATTTGATATTTTTCATGGCACTGTCTGGGGAAGTTGAAGACAGCACTTGTAAGATTATATGTTGTTTCTAATGCTGCTCGTTTTTGTGTTGCAGAGCCTGCTATGGTGTCCTACGGTTCATCATGGAGAGCGGGTCCAAGGGTTGCGAGGTAGTGGTCTCTGGAAAGCTCAGGGGCCAGAGGGCCAAATCCATGAAGTTCGTTGATGGCCTCATGATCCACAGTGGAGACCCCGTTAACTACTACGTCGACACCGCTGTCCGCCACGTGCTGCTCCGTCAAGGTGAGTTCACCCAGGGGTTTCATGCTTGATTCACACTATACAGTGCCTTCAGAAAGTATTCATACCCCTTGATGTATTCCACATTTTGTTACAGCCTGATTACAAAATGTATTAAATATTTTTTAAAGTAACTTATCTACACACAGTACCTGATAATGGGGAAAAAGTGAAAACATGTTTTTAGACACATTTGCAAATTTATCTCATTTGCATAAGTATTCACACCCCTGAGTCAATACTTTGTAGAAGCACCTTTGGCAGCGATTACAGCTGTCTTTCTGGCTAAGTCTCTAAGAGCGTTGCACCCATGGATTGTGCAACATTTAACCATTATTCTTTTCAAAATTGTTCAAGCTTTGTCAAATTGGGTTTTGATCATTGCTCGACAACCATTTTCAGATTGCCATAGATTTTAAAGTAGATTTGGGTCAAACTGTGACTTGGCTACTCAGGAACATTCACTGTCTTCTTGGTAAGCAACTCCAGTGTAGAAATGGCCTTGTGTTTTAGGTTATTGTCCTGCTGAAACGTGAATTTTAGGGTATTGTCCTGCTGAAACGTGAATTAACCTGGAAAAACTGCCCAGTCCATAAAGATTTCCAACATACCCATAACATGATGCAGCCACTATGCTTGAAAATATGGAGCGTGGTACTCATTAATGTGTTGTATTGGATTTGCCCCAAAAATAACACTTTGGCCTCCTGAGTGGCGCAGCGGTCTAAGGCACTGCATCGCAGTGCTTGAGGCGTCACTACAGACCCGGGTTCGGTCCCAGGCAGTGTCACAACCGGCTGTGACCGGGAGACCCATGAGGCGGCGCACAATTCACCCAGCGTCGTCTGGGTTAGGGGAGGGTTTGGCCGCCTGCAAGCTGACTTCGGTCGCCAACTGGACAGTGTTTCTTCTGACAAATTGGTGCGGCTGGCTTCCGGGTTAAGCGAGCTGTGTGTCAAGAAGCAGTGCGGCTTGGCAGGGTCGTGTTTCGGAGGACGCATGGCTCTCGAGCTTTGCCTCTCCCGAGTCCGTAGGGGAGTTGCAGCAGTGGGACAAGACTGTAACTACCAATTTGATATCACGAAATTGGGGGAGGAAAAAGGGGTAAAAATAACAATTACACAAAAACAAAATTATAACCAACAAAAATAAATATTTAAATAACACTTTGCGGTGTTACTTTATTTAGTCTTGTTGCAAACAGGATGCATGTTTTTGAATATTTTCTGTACAGGCTTCCTTCTTTTGACTGTCAATTAGGTTAGTATTGTGAAATAACTACAATGTTGTTGATCCATCCTCAGTTTTCTATCATAGCCATTCAACTCTGTAACTGTTTTAAAGTCACCATTGGCTTCATGGTGAAATCCCTGAGCGGTTTCCTTTGTCTCAGGCAGCTGAGTTAGGACATATGCCTGCATCTTTGTGACTGGGTGTATTGATACACCATCCAAAGTGCTTAAAAAAAAAAAATCCATCTACCAAGGCATTGGAAAACCTCCCTGGTCTTTGTGGTAGAATTTCTGTTTTAAATTCACTGCTCGACTGGGGGACATTACGGATAATTGTATGTGTGGTGTACAGAGATGAGTCACTGAAATCATGTTAAACACTATTATTGCACAGTCCATGCAACCTTTTTAAAGCATTTTTTTAAAGGCTTGCCATAACAAAGGGGTAGAATACTTATTGACTCAACACATTTCAGCTTTTCAGTTTTAATTAATTTGTAAACGTTTCTGAACATAATTCCACTTTTACATTATGGGGTATTGTGTGTAGGCCAGTGACACAATCTCAATTTAATCAATTTTGAATTCAGGCTGTAACACAACAAAATGTGGAAAAATGAAGGGGTGTGAATACTTTCTGAAGGCACTGTCTTCACTGGCCTCTTTACGCATCCAACATGGTTGCTAGAACTGTGCTGAAATGGACAATGAGGCTATATCCCAATGATCTCTTATTCATCCAAAAGTGTGCACTTGTTCACGTCCTTTCACTGATTTGAAAGGAAATGGTTGGTATAAGAAATATGGTTGAAACTAGCCCATGCCTCCACCAATCCAATGTTTTTAGATTTGTGGGAGGTAGTGAACGAGTGTACACTTAAGGACAAAGGCGATATTACAGGAAGGCACAAAGTGAGAATAAATTATCCAAGCTAGCTCTGTATGGTTGGGGTCTGCCCTATGGTGTGAATCAAGCATTAGTGATGGGCCAGACCATGACCAAGAGGACGTGTTATGCAACAGTACCAAAATAATTAAAGTGATGAAATGGTGACTAATATTTGGGGTGCAATCTGTTCTGCCTATCCAAAGGTGTGCTGGGGATTAAGGTGAAGATCATGCTGCCCTGGGATCCCAGCGGTAAGATTGGCCCCAAGAAGCCTCTCCCTGACCACGTGAGCATCGTGGAGCCCAAGGACGAGCAGGTCCCCTCTACGCCCATTTCTGAGCAGAAGGGAGCCAAGCCGGAGGCCGCTGCCGTCGCACCTGCCACACCCGTCCCAACAGCATAACCATGAAGGACCCCCAAGCCAGCGTCTCACATTTTCAATGTAAGACGGGTTTAGTTAAGTGTTAGAAAGGCAGGATAAGTTACAGCGCTGCTTTGACTATCTCCGGTACCGCTTGCCGTGCGGTAGCAGAGAGAAGTCTATGACTAGGGTTGCTGGAGTCCTTTGCAATTTTTAGGGCCTTCCTCTGACACCGCCTGGTATAGAGGTCCTGGATGACCGGAAGCTTGTCCCCAGTGATGTACTGGGCCGTACGCACTGCCGTCTGTAGTTCCTTGAATTCGGAGGCCGAGCAGTTGCCATACCAGGCAGTGATGCAGCGACTGGATGCTCTCGATTTTGCAGCTGTAGAACCTTTTGAGGATCTGAGGACCCATGCCAAATCTTTTCAGTCTCCTTAGGGGGAATAGGCTTTGTCGTGCCCTCTTCATGACTGTCTTGGTGTGTTTGGACCATGATAGTTTGTTGGTGACGTGGACACCAAGGAACTTGAAGCTCTCATCCTGCTCCACTACAGCCACGTCGATAAGAATGTGGGTGTGCTCGGTCCTCTTTCTCCTGTAGTCCACAATCATCTCCTTTTGTCTTGATCACGTTGAGGGAGAGGTTGTTATCCTGGCACCACTTGGCCAGGTCTCTGACCACCTCCCTATAGGCTGTCTCATCGTTGTCGGTGATCAGGCCTACCACTGTTTTGTTGGCAAACATAATGATGGTGTTGGAGTCGTGCCTGGCTATGCAGTCATGGGTGAACAGGGAGTACAGGAGGGTACTGAGCACGCACCCCTGAGGGGCCCCCGTGTTGAGGATCAGCGTGGCAGATGTGTTGTTACCTACCCTTACCACCTGGGGGCGGCCCGTCGGGAAGTCCAGGATCCAGTTGCAGAGGGAGGTGTTTAGTCCCAGGGTCCTTAGCTTAGTGATGAACTTTGACGGCACTATGGTGGTGAACGCTGAGCTGTAGTCAATAAAGAGCATTCTCACGTAGGTGTTCCTCTTGTCCAGGTGGGAAAGGGCAGTGTTGCGTGCCATAGAGATTGCATCATCTGTGGATCTGTTGGGGCGGTATAGAAATTGGAGTGGGTCTAGGGTTTCTAGGATAATGATGTTGTGAGCCATCATGACCAGCCTTTCAAAGCACTTCATGGCTACAGACGTGAGTACACGTCCTGGTAATCCGTCTGGCCCTGCTGCCTTGTGAATGTTGACCTGTTTAAAGGTCTTACTCACATCGGCTACTGAGAGCGCGATCAGACAGTCGTCAGGAACAGCTGATGCTCTCATGCATGCTTCAGTGTTGCTTGCCTCGAAGCCAGCATAGAAGTAATTTAGCTTGTCTGGTAGGCTTGTCACTGGGCAGCTGTGATTCCATTTGTAGTCTGTAATAGTTTGCAAGCCCTGCCACATCCGATGAGCGTCGGAGCCAGTGTAGTACGATTCAATCTTAGTCCTGTATTGACGCTTTGCGTGTTTGATGGTTCCTAGCGGGATTTCTTATGAGCGTCCGGGTTAGAGTCCCGCTCCTTGAAAGCGGCAGCTCTACCCTTTAGCTCAGTGCAGATGTTGCCTGTAATACATGGCTTCTGGTTGGGGTATGTACGTATGGTCAATGTGGGGACGACGTCATCGATGCGCTTATTGATGAAGCCAGTGACTGATGTGGTGTACTCAATGCCATCGGAAGAATCCCGGAACATATTCCAGTCTGCTAGCAAAACAGTCCTGTAGCTTAGCATTTGCATCATCTGACCACTTCGTTATTGACCGAGTCACTGGTGCTTCCAGCTTTAGTTTTTGCTTGTAAGCAGGAATCAGGAGGATATAGTTATGGTCAGATTTGCCAAATGGAGGGCAAGGGAGAGCTTTGTACGCATCTCTGTGTGGAGTAAAGGTTGTCTAGATTTCTTTATTTATTTTTCTTCTCTGAAACATAAGATATTACCGTTTTTAATGTCCCGTTGATAGGATATCCTTGATCGTAGTTCGTCTATTTTGTTATCCAATGATTGTACGTTGGCTAATGGGACTAATGGTAGAGGCAGGTTACCCAGTCGCCGTCGGATCCTTACAAGGCAACCTGAGCTACGTCCCCGATATCTATTTCTCATGCGAATTATGGGGATTTGGGCCTTGTCTGTACTCAGTTTCCTGCGCCAGTGAGCTCGGGACAGATGGCTGTAGGCTATTTGTGCAGGGGATAAGAAGTAATCAGGTATTTTATGACATTTCCAGTGGATCAGAGCATTACTTTTCCCTTTCATGCCAAGTGGTTATCGAAAGGGAGAGAGATGGAAATACTTGTCAAATACATTGAGGAACTATTGTCATTATCAATGGATTCTAAAAAATATAGGCCTATAAATGTGCCCATTTGGGGACGTCTGAAAGTATTTGATTGTCAAGTAGCATGGCCCTAATACATGGCCCCTATACTTATACTATGCGTAATCTGGTGTCTTGTGTACCATGAAAAACAAATCTATTTGCTACTTCTCCACCAAATAAATCTTATTCGACCAACAGCCTGTCGACTAAATGGTGTCAGCCCTAATACCCATTGATTCTAGAAGAATATAACTTATAAATTCCCCATGAGCTTAGTTCAACTGTCATACCCCATCAGAACCCAAAATATAAGCTTGTTTTACTCCATTGTTCGTAAACAATGTAATTGTGAACATTGTATAGCCTCAAAACATGGTTAAAAATTATGTTTTGAAATCATGGATGGTTAGTCCTTGCATCCAAATGTCTATGAATTTGAGGGTGTTTGCATTTCTCATGCCCATCCATCAGCTGTTTACCGAAACGATGGTGGGGTGAAGCTTTGTTGTTTGAACTGCAGATTGTCCCTTGTAAAGAGTCTTAGAAGGGTTTAAAGCAGGAGTAGGCAACTACATTCAGCTGTCGGGGGGACGGAACATAATTTGTACAGTGCAAATTGACTACAATTAAGCCCAATAAGACATTGTATTTGAAAACATTTCATACCTTGATTACATTGAGATGTGTATTCGTGACAATTTAGCCTTTTTTTTTTTGTTATCGTTTCGAAATGTTTTCACTAAACTTTCGGGGGCCTGTGGGCTGCCTGTAGCCGACCCATAGTTTAAAGGTAGCAATATCAATGATTATCACATTTTTCCTGTTCTTTTACAGGTCATCATGAGTCGAGGAAATTCTCCAAATACCGTTTAAGTGTTTGTCGAGAGAAACAAATAAAATGTTTGGAAATGTTTAGTCTTTGTAATTATTTGACTCAATTCCCTTACTATTACACAATGCTTTGAGCCTTCACCTTTTAAAATCCTTTCGAAGTAACTTCAGTTATCTTGATACCCACCATAAATGTTACAAGTAGCCCAGTACCCTGCCCTGAACTTTAGGCACTGTTACTAACCGGCTGTTACCCGGTACTGAACCCTGCATCTTAGACTGCTGCCCTATGTACATTGTCATTGAACACTCACTGGTCACTTTAATAATGTTTACATACTGTTTTACCCATTTAATATGTATATACTGTATTCTAGTCAAGGCTCATCCTATGTAACTACTGCAGCACACCTTTTCTATTCATCCTGTCCATAATGTCTATACACACCATCATACACACAGTGCATTCGGAAAGTATTCAGACCCCTTCGCTATTTCCACATTTTGTTACGTTACAGCCTTATGCTAAAATTGAGTAAAACAAATTCCTCATCAATCTACACACAATACCCCATAATGATGAAGCGAAAACATATTTTTTTAATTTTATGCAAATGTCTTAAACAGAAATTCCTTATTTACATAAGTATTCAGACCCTTTGCTATGAGACTCGAAATTGAGCTCAGGTGCATCCTGTTTTCATTGATCATCCTTGATGTTTCTACAACTTGATTGGAGTCCACATGTGGTAAATTCAAATTGATTGGGTATGATTTGGAAAGGCACACACCTGTCTATATAAGGTCCCACAGTTGACAGTGCACGTCTGAGCAAAAACCAAGCCACGAGGTCAAAGGAATTGTTCGTAGTGTTCCGAGACAGCATTGTGTTGAGGCACAGATCTGGGGAAGGGTACCAAAACATTTCTGCAGCATTGAAGGTCCCCAAGAACACAGTGGCCTCCATCATTCTTAAATGGATGAAGTTTGGAACCACCAAAACTCTTCCTAGAGCTGACTGCCCGGCCAAACTGAGCAATCGGTGGCGAAGGGTCTTGGTCAGGGAGGTGACAAAGAACCCGATGGTCACTGACAGAGTTCTTCTGTGGAGATGGGAGAACCTTCCAGAAGGACAACCATCTCTGCAGCACTCCACCAATCAGGCCTTTATAGAGTGGCCAGACAGAAGCAACTCCTCAGTAAAAGGCACATGACAGCCCGCTTGGAGTTTGCCAGAAGGCACCTAAACAACTCTCAGACCATGAGAAACAAAATTCTCTGGTCTGATGAAACCAAGATTGAAGTCTTTGGCCTGAATGCAAGTGTCACGTCTGGAGGAAACCTGGCACCATCCCTTTGGTGAAGCATGGTGGTAGCAGCATCATGCTGTGGGAATGTTTTTCAGTGGCAATGACTGGGAGACTAGTCAGGATCGAGGGAAAGAGGAACGGAGCAAAGTACAGAGAGATCCTTGATGAAAACCTGCTCCAGAGCGCTCAGGACCTCAGACTGGGGGTGAAGGTTCACCTTCCAACAGGACAACGACCCTAAGCACACAGCCAAGACAACACAGGAGTGGCTTTGGGACAAGTCTCAATGTCCTTGCGTGTTCAGAAGCCGGACTTGAACCCGATCAAACATCTCTGGAGAGACTTGAAAATAGCTGTGCAGCGACGCTCTCCATCCAACCTGATAGAGCTTAAAAGGATCTGCAGAGAAGAATGTGAGAAACTCCCAAAATATAGGTGTGCCAAGCTTGTAGCGTCATACCCAAGAAGACTCAAGGCTTTAATTGCTGCCAAAGGTGCTTCAACAAAGTACTGAGTAAAGGGTCTGAATACTCATGTAAATGTCATATTTCAGCAAAAATGTATAACCTGTTTTTGCTTTGTCATTACAGAGCTCCTGTCTCGGAGCTCTACGGACAATTCCTTTGACCTCGTGGCTTGATTTTTGTTCAGACATGCACTGTCAACTCTTAGCAAACATTTTTAAAAACCAGTTTGAGGTGAAAAAATAGTTCAATTTTAGAATAAGGCTGTAACTTAACAAAATGTTGGGAAATTCAAGGGGTCTGAATACTTTCCGAATGCACTGTAATAATAATAATAATATGCCATTTAGCAGACGCTTTTATACAAATCGACTTACAGTCATGCGTGCATACATTTTTTGTGTATGGGTGGTCCCGGGGATCGAACCCACTACCTTGGCGTTACAAGCGCCGTGCTCTACCAGCTGAGCTACAGAGGACCACATTTTAAAAACATCTAATAAATCAATTTAATATAGCCTACACCATCACAAATAATCAATTTATTTTAGTTTAAAGAAACTATGAAGAAAATGTATTCTATTTCAAAAGAACAGAATAGCATATTCTGAATTGTCCTGATGTTAGGCCCTGATCTGGCGTTCTGATTGGCGGGGCCTGGCTCCCCAGTGGGTGGGCCTATGCCCTCCCAGGCCCACCTATGGCTGCGCCCCTACCCAGGGCCTAATGTATTTCAATTTACTGATTTCCTTTATGAACTGTAACTCAGTAAAGTCTTTTAAATTGTTGCATGTTGCGTTTATATTTGTTCAGTATAGTATGAAGAATACAATTGAACATTTCTGGATAAAATAGGACATTTTCTCCAAACGATTTCCGAGGGAGTGCACAGATAACAAAGAAACAGGTCCTCTTATATGCTTAATTTAGAGTTATTTCTGCAATTTTAGTTGTGAAACAAACATTAGGCTATATGTTTAGATTTTTTATACATTCTAAGGCTGCATGATGCGACTATTAATGATTTGAAAATGAAAGGCATGAGCTCTGCTCTGTTTCTTGCGCAGGTTGCACAGACTTCATCAGTCTCTCATTCGCAATTTGACAAGCACTTGATAATGTTCTCACCCATCAAGCTATTAATTTAATCTGGTCTTTACATATAGCCTATGGGTGGAATTATTTTTTATTTAGAATGACCCTCATCCGTAGCCTGCAATCTATTTTATTTTATTTTACCTTTATTGAACCAGGTAAGCCAGTTTCGAACAAGTTCTCATTTACAACTGCGACCTGGCCAAGATAAAGTAAAGCAGTGTGATAAAATGAACAACAACACAGAGTTACATATGGAATAAACAAAACATACAGTCAATAACACAATAGAAAATCTATATACAGTGTGTGCAAATGTAGTAAGTTATGGAGGTAAGGCAATAAATTGGCCATAGTGCAAAATAATTACAATTTAGTATTAACACTGGAGTGATAGATGTGCAGAAGATGATGTGCAAATAGAGATACTGGGGTGCAAATGAGCAAAATTAATAACAATGTAAATAACAATATGGGGATGAGGTAGTTGGGTGGACTAATTACAGATGGGCTGTGTACAGGTGCAGTGATCGGTAAGCTGCTCTGACAACTGATGCTTAAAGTTAGTGAGGGAGATAAGAGTCTCCAGCTTCAGAGATTTTTGCAGTTCGTTGCAGTCATTTGCAGCAGAGAACTGGAAGGAATGGCGGCCAAAGGAGGTGTTGGCTTTGGGGATGACCAGTGAGATATACCTGCTGGAACGCATACTACGGGTGGGTGTTGCTATGGTGACCAATGTTCTAAGATAAGGCGGGGATTTGCCTAGAAGTGATTTATAGATGACCTGGAGCCAGTGGGTTTGGCGACGAATATGTAGTGAGGGCCAGCCAACGATAGCGTACAGGTCACAATGGTGGGTAGTATATGGGGCTTTGGTGACAAAACGGATGGCACTGTGATAGACTACATCCAATTTGCTGAGTAGAGTGTTGGAAGCTATTTTGTAAATGACATCGCCGAAGTCAAGGATCGGTAGGATAGTCAGTTTTACGAGGGCATGTTTAGCAGCATGAGTGAAGGATGCTTTGTTGCGAAATTGTTGCATTTTAACTTTGGATTGGAGATGCTTAATGTGAGTCTGGAAGAATAGTTTACAGTCTAACCAGACACCTAGGTATTTGTAGTTGTCCACATATTCTAAGTCAGACCCGCCGAGAGTAGTGATTCTAGTCGGGCGGGCGGGTGCAAGCAGCGTTCGATTGAAGAGCATGCATTTAGTTTTACTAGCATTTAAGAGCAGTTGGAGGCCACGGAAGGAGTGTTGTATGGCATTGAAGCTCGTTTGGAGGTTTGTTAACACAGTGTCCAGTGAAGGGCCAGATGTATACAAAATGGCGTCGTCTGCGTAGAGGTGGATCTAAGAGTCACCAGCAGCAAGAGCGACATCATTGATATACACAGAGAATAGAGTCGGCCCAAGAATTGAACCCTGTGGCACCCCCATAGAGACTGCCAGAGGTCCAGACAACAGGCCCTCCAATTTGACACATTGAACTCTATCTGAGAAGTAGTTGGTGAACCAGGCGAGGCAGTCATTTGAGAAACCAAGGCTATTTAGTCTGCCAATAAGAATGCGGTGATTGACAGAGTCAAAAGCCTTGGTCAGGTCGATGAAGACGGCTGCACAGTACTGTCTTTTATCGATCGCGGTTATTATATCGTTTAGGACCTTGAGCGTGGCTGAGGTGCACCCATGACCAACTCCGAAACCAGATTGTGGAGGTACACCTAAGCATTGGGTAACTATGAAAGAGATAGCATCACTGGAGGTACCGATTGAGCCGGTCTCCGCATGTATGGGGGGTGGGACAAAGGAGCTCTCTGAGGCTGTCACGGTTCAGACAGACGACAAGAGGACCACAATTGCGTCACACCAGAAAGTTTATTTAAACTTAAGGGGAAAGGGATGTAGGGAGTGAGTGAAGGCTCCAGGGGTTATCCCGTCCGAATGTGCTGGGTCTGTGCCTCCCCCCAGTGGCAGCGATGCGTCCGATGACGCCGGTGGTTGGTGGTCCAGAAGTCCTGGAGGGGGAGGAAACACAGACAC
This sequence comes from Coregonus clupeaformis, assembly GCF_020615455.1. Taxonomy (NCBI): domain Eukaryota; kingdom Metazoa; phylum Chordata; class Actinopteri; order Salmoniformes; family Salmonidae; genus Coregonus; species Coregonus clupeaformis. Next base: position 5,080,428 of record NC_059204.1, on the reverse strand, counting down.
AACGGGGCGGATGAAAACAGGCAGAAGTACAGTTCAAGGGAAATCCAAATACGTTGTAGCAAGGCAGAAGGCTGGTCAGAGTTACCGGGGTCGAAGAGTAGTCAGGAGTCGTAATGGCAGAAAGCAGGTCTGGTTTTCCTGGGGCAGAAGAGTATCCAAGAATCAGGCAGGTCCGGGGTCACAAAACAGGGGTGAGCCAGAAGCGCGAGCACACAGGTTCGGGTGTGAGCTTTGCAGACGATCTGACAAAGGAGAGCTGAAAGACGGGACTTTAAATACTGGGAGAGGTTAGTGGGTAATGCAGCGCAGCTGGCAGAGTAATTAGAGCCGAGCAGAGCAGGGACAGGTGGAGCTCGTTAGGCTGAGTAGAGAGAGAGAGATGAGCAGAGTGGAAGATAGTGGAAACACATTAAGGTGGTAACCCGGTGGAGTGAGAGGGCTCATGACAGAACCCCCCCAAGGGACGGCCCCAGAAGTCCCAAGAGCAACACCACGCCGGGCGGGAGGAGGGGAGCCGGAGGAGGGCTAGAACTCCTCCGAACGGTCCGAGCGAACGCCCTCATCCTCGGAGGAAGCCGGAGGGCCGTGGTCGGGGAGATGGGACAGGTCCCGAGACAGGATCAGGCACAGGACAGGAAGCCGAGCGGGCAGGACGGTTAGGGATCCCTCTGGGGCGGCCCCCTACGGATTGCAGGTTGATCAGGATGCCGTTGGTGGAAGGCGGTGATGAGAGTCCTATCCACAATCCGACTAGCTGGCACCCAGGTCCTTTCCTCAGGTCCATAGCCCTCCCAGTCAATGAGGTACTGGAGACCCCTACCCCTCCGTCTGGACCGAAGCAGGCGGCGGACGGTGTAAACCAGACCACCATCGACGAGCCGTGGAGGAGGAGGACAAGGCGCAGCAGGGACCAGCGGACTCTCATGAATGGGCTTAATCTTAGACACATGGAAAGTGGGGTGCACCCTCATGGAATTAGGCAGTTGGAGCCGGACAGCAGTTGGGCTAATCACTCTTATGATAGGGAATGGGCCAATGAACCGAGGTGCCAACTTCTGCGACTCCACCCTGAGTGGCAGGTTCCTTGACGACAACCACACCCTTTGACCAACATGGTAGGTGGGAGCAGGGATTCTCCGACGGTTGGCCCCGGTAGTGTAGCTGGCAACGGATCTGAGAAGTGTGGCTCGGGCCTGTGACCAGGTGCGGCGACATCGACGGGCAAACGCAAGTGCAGATGGGCAAGTAACCTCCCCTTCCTGACTGGCAAATAGAGGAGGCTGGTATCCATAAACACATTGGAAAGGGGACATACCGATGGCAGAGCAGGTCAGAGAATTGTGTGCGTACTCCACCCATGTCAATTGCTGCGACCAGGAGTGGGGGTTGCGTGAAGTCATGCATCGCAGTGCCTTCTCGAGCTCCTGATTTGCCCGCTCTGACTGCCCATTGGATTGGGGATGGAATCCGGAAGTCAGACTGACTGTGGCTCCCAGCAGGTGACAGAACTCCTTCCAAAAGGCGGAGGAGAATTGTGGACCACGGTCAGAAACTACATCCTTTGGCAGTCCGTGGATCCGGAAGACGTGTTCCAGGACCACCTGGGCGGTCTCCTTGGCGGTTGGGAGCTTGGGGAGGGGAATGAAGTGTGCCATCTTGCTGAATCGGTCAACTATGGTGAGAATGACGGTCTTGCCCCTTGAAGGGGGCAGCCCCGTGACAAAGTCAAGGGGCGATGTGAGACCAGGGACGTCTGGGCACAGGCAGGGGCTGCAGCAATCCGGCTGGGGGCTGGCAGGACGACTTGTGTTGGTTGCAGATGGGGCAGGCTTGGACGAATTCCCGTACATCCTTTCTCAGAGCGGGCCACCAGAACCTCTGGGCGAGCAGGTTGTAAGTGCGGGTGGAGCCAGGGTGACAAGCTAGGCGGGAGTCATGTCCCCACTGAACGACCTGGGACCTTAGGTTTTCGGGGACAAAAAGGCGGTCAGCTGGGCAAGTGCTGGGACCGGGCTGGTTACGGAGAGCTTCCAGCACCTGTTCCTCAACAGCCCAGGTCAGAGCTGCTACGATGCAGGGACTTGGCAGAATCGACACAGGATCCTTGGAGGGGTTGTCATCCTTCTGGAATTGACGGGAGAGGGCGTCTGGCTTGGTGTTGCGTGACCCAGGCCGGTATGACAGAGTGAAATTAAACCTGGTGAAGAACAGGGCCCAGCGGGACTGCCTGGAGTTCAACCGTTTGGCCGTGCGGATGTACTCCAAGTTCTTATGATCGGTCCAAACGAAATGGAATGGTGGACCCCTCCAGCCAGTGACGCCACTCCTCCAAGGCAAGCTTCACAGCCAGCAGCTCTCGGTTCCTATGTCGTAATTGCACTCAGAGGGGGGACAACCGACGTGAGAAAAAGGCACAGGGATGGAGCTTCCTATCCTCCGCAGCCCACTGAGAAATCACAGCACCAACTCCCACATCCGAGGCGTCCACCTCCACAATGAATTGCCGGTCCACGTCAGGCATCTGGAGGATGGGAGCGGAGGTGAACCTTACCTTGAGGGTACTGAAGGCCTTGTCGGCTGCTGGGGTCCAGGTGAAGGGTTGCTTGGTGCTGGTTAGAGCAGTGAGAGGGGCAGCAACGGTACTGTAGTTCCGGATAAACTTTCTATAGAAGTTAGCAAACCCCAGAAACTGTTGCAGCTTCTTTCTGTTCTCCGGAACTGGCCATGAAGTGACTGCTGATACTTTGGCAGGATCCATTTGGATACTTCCCTCTGCCACTATGTACCCCAGGAAGGCCACTGTCTTGACGTGAAACTCACATTTCTCTGCCTTGGCGTAGAGGGAATTCTCCAGAAGACGATGAAGGACTTGCTGGACATGGCGGGTGTGTTCAGACAGGTTTCTGGAGTAGATTAGGATGTCATCCAGGTAAACGAAGACAAACTTGTTTAACATGTCCCGCAGTACATCATTCACTAGAGCCTGGAACACAGCAGGAGCATTGGTGAGGCCAAAAGGCATAACCAGATACTCGTAGTGGCCTGTTGGTGTATTGAATGCGGTCTTCCATTCATCTCCCTCCCCGGATCCGCACTAGGTGGTAAGCGTTTCTGAGATCCAACTTGGTAAAAACAGTGGCTCCCTGGAGCAACTCAAAAGCAGAGGTGAGCAGAGGGAGAGGGTAACGGTTTTTCACTGTGATGTCGTTGAGTCCCCTGTAGTCGATGCAGGGCGAAGAGATCCGTCCCTCTTCCCCACAAAGAAGAAGCCAGCACCAGCCGGAGATGAAGATGAACGGATCAATCCTGTGGACAGAGAGCCATTGATGTAGTCCTCCATGGACCTTCTTTCAGGAGCAGACAACGAATAAAGACGGCCCCTTGGAGGGGCTGTTCCAGGGAGGAGGTCGATGGCACAGTCGTGCGGTCGGTGAGGGGGGCAGAGATGTGGCTCTTGCTTTGTTAAACACTTCTCTGAGACCATGGTAGCATTCTGGGACATGGGAGAGGTCAGGAGCGGAGTTAGTAGGTACTGGCCGAGGGGGTAAGTGCGGCAGCAAGCAGGCAGGTTCGGTGGCAGTCCTCTCCCCACTCCCTGATCACCCCGGTCACCCAGTCGAGCTGAGGGTTGTGCCGGGCGGAGCCATGGGTAACCCAGGATGAGGGGTTGGCCTGGAGAGGGGAGCAGGTGAAACTGGATAGTTTCTTGATGGTTTCCGGACAGACCCATCAAGACCGGGGCCGTGACATGAGTGACCGATCCGAGTAAGTGTCCGTCCAGTGCCCGGGCAGGAATAGGAGGTGTCAAACGGAGGTTCTCCAGTCCCAGTTGGCGTGCCAGCTTGATGTCCATTATGTTGGCTTCGGCGCCCGAATCCACCAGAGCAGCCAGGGTGTGAGTTGAGTCAGAGAGGCGGAGGTGAACTTGCAGCAAGGGTTTGCGGTCGGAGGACTGGGTGGTCATTGAGCTCAACCGGACTCCCCCTATGCCCGGTGAGCTTCGGCCTTTAAAGGGCAGGTTACCACACGATGTCCATCACCTCCACAATAGAGGCAGAGGTTTGAGGTGAAGCGGCGCTGGCGCTCTGCAGGAGTGAGAGAGGCTCGCCCAATCTCCATAGGCTCAGACTGATCAAGCTGACTTGGGTGAGTGGCAGTAGCTGACAGGAGCCCAGTCGGATCTCTCCGAATGCCGGTAGTTGGTGGACCTTGGCGCCCCCCTCTCACGGCGACGGGTCTGTATCCTTCTGTCGATCCGGACAGTCAGTGCGATGGCTTCATCAAGAGTGGAAGGCAGTTCATGGGAGACCAACTCGTCCTTGATATAGTCAGCCAAGCTATGGAAGAACGCGTCCACCAACGAGGGTGTGTTCCAAGAACTTCGTCTTGCCAGGGTTCGGAAGTCGATGGAATGGTCTGCGACTGTACGTCTGCCTTGTCGAATACTGAACAGTTCACGAGACGCCTCTGCGGTTGGTGAATCCAGGTCAAACACCTTCAGCATCTCCTCAGCAAACAGGTCGAAGGTTGCACATGCGGGGGTTTGACGTTCGAACTCTGCTGTTCCCCCAGAGTCGAGCCTCGGCCCGTCAGGTGAGTGATGGCATACCCGACCCTAGCCCTCCGTGGCGAAGGTCCTTGGCTGCAAGGAGAACTGAAGTCGGCAGCTAGTCAGGAATGGCCGGACCTGGGTAGAATCGCCGTTGAACCGCTCGGGGTTTCCAATCTTGGGTTCCGGGGTAGCGGCTGCTATGACCGGGGCAGGTAACTCGGAGGCAGGGCTGGTGGGCAGACTGGCTGGGGTAAGGTTGGTGAGGAGTTGGATGATCCTGGCGAGTTGTTGCTGCTGCTGGGACTGCTGCTGGTGCTGCTGGAACTGCTGATGCTGTTGGTGGCCGACCTGAAGCAGAGAGGTGACGTCGCCGCTCATGCGGCTTAGCTCTCTCTCAGTGTGTTCCAGGCGTAGCATGGCGGTGGGTTGCTCAGGTTCTTCGGCTTCCATGTCGGGGGAAGTGTGCGCTGACTGTCCTTCAGTTCAGACAGACGACAAGAGGACCACAATTGCGTCACACCAGAAAGTTTATTTAAACTTAAGGGGAAAGGGATGTAGGGAGTGAGTGAAGGCTCCAGGGGTTATCCCGTCCGAATGTGCTGGGTCTGTGCCTCCCCCAGTGGCAGCGATGCGTCCGATGACGCCGGTGGTTGGTGGTCCAGAAGTCCTGGGGGAGGAAACACAGACACAACGGGGCGGATGAAAACAGGCAGAAGTACAGTTCAAGGGAAATCCAAATACGTTGTAGCAAGGCAGAAGGCTGGTCAGAGTTACCGGGGTCGAAGAGTAGTCAGGAGTCGTAATGGCAGAAAGCAGGTCTGGTTTTCCTGGGGCAGAAGAGTATCCAAGAATCAGGCAGGTCCGGGGGTCACAAAACAGGGGTGAGCCAGAAGCGCGAGCACACAGGTTCCGGGTGTGAGCTTTGCAGACGATCTGACAAAGGAGAGCTGAAAGACGGGACTTTAAATACTGGGAGAGGTTAGTGGGTAATGCAGCGCAGCTGGCAGAGTAATTAGAGCCGAGCAGAGCAGGGACAGGTGGAGCTCGTTAGGCTGAGTAGAGAGAGAGAGATGAGCAGAGTGGAAGATAGTGGAAACACATTAAGGTGGTAACCCGGTGGAGTGAGAGGGCTCATGACAGAGGCTGGTTGAGCGGGACTGGGGGTTCTACAGTGAAATTGTATAATAAGGACTAACCCAAACATCAATAGGCTAGGCATATTGACATGGGAGACAGGCATAACGCAATCACAGGTGTTATTCGAGAGGGCTAAGACAACAACTGGTAATGGCGACAAAAGTTTGGGCTGAGGCTAAACAGATAGAATAGCGAATGGAGGTTAGGTGCGGTTACGTTTTTAACATGCACGCATAGGCAGCGCGTCCATAAGGCTAGGGGAAGCTTTTCCTAAAGTAAATTGAATTAAATTGCCTACTACTGTCTATGTAGAAATAAATAAAATAATTCAAAATAGGCTACTAAAGCATGATTAGGCCATAGAGGATTATTAGCTTATTTTAAAATAATAAGTTGTGGATTGTTTTAAATCGTATTGCCTACAGTCGGAAGGAAAGGCAGAGTGCACAATTTGGGCAGATTATTGTTGAGTTACCACTGTCTGTGAAAAGTAGAGGCCAAGCCAGGCATATCACAATATTTCAAAATACAATCGCAGGAAAACAGTTTGGAAAGCAAATGGTTATAGCTGGAGAGAGAAGACAATGAAAAGACTAATGTATTTTATCTACTTAAAAGTTAGTTTTTACAATAATTCCCTATTCCAGTTTAGATTGATGTCATATTTATTGTTCATCACTGTTGCAGTTGTTAATAAATATATTATTACCTTTTTGTTTTTATTTCCCTCAATGGTCATGCTGCTGCTCCCAATCTGGTCATTCCACCTTACCCCCTTAACAGTATTTACTCAGCCTCCACCCCAATGGACATGTATTCATTCATCACTGCCACAGTTATTATGTATATAGTGTTATGTCCATTTATATAGTTTCTTTATAACCATTCATTATTTTCACTAGCCCTGCATGTTGGAGCTCGAAGCCTAAGATTTTCACTGTACCCTGCAATCACACCTGCAACCCTGTACATGTGACTATTAGAACAATCTGAATCTGAATATTATATTTATGTGTCCCCTTCTCATAGGCCTATTATATGGACAATCTTGTTTTTATTGATCTGTTTCTCATTGTCAGCAGAGTAGGCTACCCTGTAATTTGTTGTATTAAAAAAGATTCTGCTAATGTCTCCAGTCATATAAAGTGTAGTAGAACTGCATGAAATGTGTTTATAAAAGGCCACATTTTTCCCATGCAAAGAAAGAAGAAATATATCTGATATAGCCTAGGCCTACTCTATGCTATACGAGCTCAGCCATGCATTGAATGGTATTTTTTTGCGAACAGTGATTGAGTTATATTATTCGCCTAAATTATGACTATCCAATCTACTCATCACATTACGAATAGTAGGCTCTTACATAAGTCTGCAAATGCAATGATGAATGGAATGCTTTATTATAAAGGTGAATTTTTATGGTGAAAATTAGCTTCCCCAAACTTGAAACTCATGTGCCGCCTATGTATGCCAGGTTGTATAGCAGCATGAGAAGGCTGGGATCCTGTTTTAAATAGTGGCCAGTCAAAACTCTGTTTTCACATGCAATTGTGCATTGACTGGGCTTATAAGAACACGTTTCACTAGGCTTTGTAGGCTATGTGCTCTCTAACCGTGTTCCAGTGGTTGTAGGCCTATAGGCTATGTTTGGAGTTATTTTACCACTTTAGTTGTGACATAAACGTTATCAAAACATATAGGCCTATGGGCTAGGCTAAATGATGTGTGTGACTATGATTTGAAAAAGTTGCAAGAAAAGGCATGTGCTGTTTCTTGCCTTACTGCACATGCTGGGCATCATTCACAAGTGATAATATTGTCACCCATCAGACTATTATTCATTTAATCTTGTCTTTACATATACTAAATATATGTGTGAAATTTGTTTTGATTTAGAATGGACCGTTATCATGCACCTGTTGGAACAAGGGCAGGGGGAAAAATACATGTAATCTATGCACTTAAATAGCGAATGGAGGATGCTTTTCCCGCGGGTCATTTTCATGCCAGCCAGGTCGGCTATACTCCCAATGTGCTTAATATTAGGAAAGTAGAGAAATAAATATAGTAGATCTAGCCTATAGAAAGCTGATGGGATCCTCCTCTTTTTAATAGAGGCCATCAAAACTATTTTCTCACGCAATGACATAGCCTATAGAAATGTTGTGCATCATGACTACGGTAATATGGTCACTGTAACAGCCCTAGTCACATAAAACATGGACACTGCATGTTTTTTTGTCATGCCTAGTAGCCAGGTCTGTTTGTGCTTTAGTGAACTTCTCAATCATTTATAGCACTTCACGATCATTTATAGCCATGCTAAACATTCCAGAATAATTAAAAGTATAAACAACAGCGTTTCTATAATTTAATACAATAATATAATACAATGGGTTCTGTCGACAAAATCATTTACAATAATAATAACCGACAATGAAATCATAATCAGTAAACTCTTCAAGCAGTGTGTGAGAAAACTAAACATCACATTCTTGCTTCCTATGTCCTTGTTTCCTCCACTCCTAGCCTCTCCTTGAAAGTACATTGGAGCCTGAGGAGAGGAACTTTCACTCCTCTCCCCCAATGTGCTTTTGAGAGGGAGATGAGGAATGGAGGAAACAAGGGGAGAATCACAATTGCATTTCCCTCATTCCTCACATCCTCTCTCCTCGCTTCCTTCTCAAAACCCATTGGATGAGAGGGGAGAGACCTCTGACCTTTTCATCCAATGGGTTTTGAGGAGAGAGGATGCAACGAATCAAGGAAATGCAATTGAGATTCCCCCAAGGACAAAGGAAGCAAGTATTTGACAGCTATTAACATTTTTTGACAGTGCCAGACTGACTGACTGGCTGACTGAGCTCCCATAATACCCATGGCCTGTCCAGAAACAACCCCTAGCCCAGGGGTGGCCAAACCTTTTGGCTCAAGGGCCACATACTATATGTGTGACAAAACATGTGAAGCCTTTATTCATTTTCACATTGACACGCAACTACTAGTGTACTGTAGGTGTACATATGCTTGCAGAACAATTCTACCCTTGTACCATCTCTACCCTTGTTTTTTGTGAACACACTTTTCACAAAATGTATATAATTTATAACATCACAGACACAGTCAAAAACACACACAGATCCTGCATCTATACCCTTGTAAAGTACAATCAAACTTAGTCACAATATGCTAACTTAAAAATAGATATATATTATATGACATGCAAAATGTAACAGCAGATGTGTAAAAAAATATACACTGCTCAAAAAAATAAAGGGAACATTTAAACAACACAATGTAACTCCAAGTCAATCACACTTCTGTGAAATCAAACTGTCCACTTAGGAAGCAACACTGATTGACAATACATTTCACATGCTGTTGTGCAAATGGAATAGACAACAGGTGGAAATTATAGGCAATTAGCAAGACACCCCCAAAAAAGAAGTGGTTCTGCAGGTGGTGACCACAGACCACTTCTCAGTTCCTATGCTTCCTGGCTGATGTTTTGGTCACTTTTGAATGCTGGCGGTGCTTTCACTCTAGTGGTAGCATGAGACGGAGTCTACAACCCACACAAGTGGCTCAGGTAGTGCAGCTCATTCAGGATGGCACATCAATGCGAGCTGTGGCAAGAAGGTTTGCTGTGTCTGTCAGCGTAGTGTCCAGAGCATGGAGCGCTACCAGGAGACAGGCCAGTACATCAGGAGACGTGGAGGAGGCCGTAGGAGGGCAACAACCCAGCAGCAGGACCGCTACCTCCGCCTTTGTGCAAGGAGGAGCAGGAGGAGCACTGCCAGAGCCCTGCAAAATGACCTCCAGCAGGCCACAAATGTGCATGTGTCTGCTCAAACGGTCAGAAACAGACTCCATGAGGGTGGTATGAGGGCCCGACGTCCACAGGTGGGGGTTGTGCTTACAGCCCAACACCGGGCAGGATGTTTGGCATTTGCCAGAGAACACCAAGATTGGCAAATTCGCCACTGGCGCCCTGTGCTCTTCACAGATGAAAGCAGGTTCACACTGAGCATATGTGACAGACGTGACAGAGTCTGGAGACGCCGTGGAGAACGTTCTGCTGCCTGCAACATCCTCCAGCATGACCGGTTTGGCGGTGGGTCAGTCATGATGTGGGGTGGCATTTCTTTGGGGGGCCGCACAGCCCTCCATGTGCTCGCCAGAGGTAGCCTGACTGCCATTAGGTACCGAGATGAGATCCTCAGACCCCTTGTGAGACCATATGCTGGTGCGGTTGGCCCTGGGTTCCTCCTAATGCAAGACAATGCTAGACCTCATGTGGCTGGAGTGTGTCAGCAGTTCCTGCAAGAGGAAGGCATTGATGCTATGGACTGGCCCGCCCGTTCCCCAGACCTGAATCCAATTGAGCACATCTGGGACATCATGTCTCGCTCCATCCACCAACGCCACGTTGCACCACAGACTGTCCAGGAGTTGGCGGATGCTTTAGTCCAGGTCTGGGAGGAGATCCCTCAGGGAGACCATCCGCCACCTCATCAGGAGCATGCCCAGGCGTTGTAGGGAGGTCATACAGGCACGTGGAGGCCACACACACTACTGAGCCTCATTTTGACTTGTTTTAAGGACATTACATCAAAGTTGGATCAGCCTGTAGTGTGGTTTTCCACTTTAATTTTGAGGGTGACTCCAAATCCAGACCTCCATGGGTTGATAAATTTGATTTCCATTGATAATTTTTGTGTGATTTTGCAGTGTATATTCTAAAATTTGAGTGAAACATATGGTAAGAGCATCGTTTCATTTGGAATGGTCTGTTTTTGAAAGCATATTAAGGAACAATTCTCATCTCAATTGTGAGCCATATTTACAGTTATCCAATCACCTCAGCCCAAATCTGACTGATTAGTTATTACCTGTATCCAAGTGCATTGCTGGATCATTCTCACTGCATAACCATCACCATGAAAAAGCATACTCCTTGCCTACCCCAGTCACGGTTATTCAAGTCTTAATGTGAACTATGGGTTTGGTCACCTCTCATGGCAAGGGCATCAAAGTCTGGTGTCAGATTCTCAGAACAGCTGACAAGTGGTCATTTGTTAAATTTGACCTGTGACAGGATTTGTTGTTATTCATGACTGAGAATGTTTGTTCACACACATACAGTACCAGTCAAAAGTTTGGACACACCTACTCATTCAAGGGATTTTCTTTATTTTTTACATTGTAGAATAATAGTGAAGACATCAAAACTATGAAATAACACATATGGAATCATGTTGTTAACCAACCTCATGAAGCTGGTTGAGAGAATGCCAAGAGTGTGCAAAGCTGTCATCAAGGCAAAGGGTGTCTACTTTGAAGAATAGTTTTGATGTCTTCACTATTATTCTACAATGTAGAAAATAGTCAAAATAAAGAAAAACTCTGGAATGAGTAGGTGTGTCCAAACTTTTGACTGGTACTGTATGTTGACCCGAAAAAAACAAGCATCCTTTGGGCATGCTTTTTAATGTTTGGAAACTTTGTTTCATTCAGTGAGCCATAGAACTAGTCTATTGTTGCTGTTTTGTACTTCTCCTTCAAAGCACTGTCACATTGGATGTCGATGAGCTCCAATTGTCTGGTGGTGCTTTCTCATGATACAAGCTCCAGCTCAGTCTCAATCTTGGTGAAGTCTGAGAAGCGGCGGGAAAACTCAGCATGCAGGTCGATCAAAGTGCTGCTGTACAGTTGAAGTCGGAAGTTTACGTACACTTAGGTTGGAGTCATTAAAACTTGTTTTTCAACCACTCCACACATTTCATATTAACAAACTATAGTTTTGGCAAGTTGGTTAGGACATCTACTTTGTGCATGACACAAGTAATTCTTCCAACAATTGTTTACAGACAGATTATTTCACTTATAATTCACTGTATCACAATTCCAGTGGGTCAGAAGTTTACATACACTAAGTTGACTGTGCCTTTAAACAGCTTGGAAAATTCCAGAAAATGATGTCATGGCTTTAGAAGCTTCTGATAGGCTAATTGACATAATTTGAGTCAATTGGAGGTGTACCTGTGGATGTATTTCAAGGCCTACCTTCAAACTCAGTGCCTCTTTGCTTGACATCATGGGAAAATCAAAAGAAATCAGCCAAGTCCTCAGAAAAATTATTGTAGACCTCCACAAGTCTGGTTCATCCTTGGGAGCAATTTCCAAATGCCTGAAGGTACCACGTTCATCTGTACAAACAATAGTACGCAAGTATAAACACCATGGGACCACGCAGCCGTCGTACCGCTCAGGAAGTAGACGCGTTGTGTCTCCTAGAGCTGAACGTACTTTGGTTCGAACGAAAAGTGCAAATCAATCCCAGAACAACAGCAAATGACCTTGTGAAGATGCTGGAGGAAACAGGTACAAAAGTATCTATATCCACAGTAAAACGAGTCCTATATCGACATAACCTGAAAGGCCGCTCAGCAAGGAAGAAGCCACTGCTCCAAAACCGCCATAAAAAAGCCAGACTACGGTTTGCAACTGCACATGGGGACAAAGATCGTACTGTTTGGAGAAATGTCCTCTGGTCTGATGAAACAAAAATAGAACTGTTTGGCTATAATGACCATCGTTATGTTTGGAAGAAAAAAGGGGTAGCTTGCAAGCTGAAAAGCACCATCCCAACCGTGAAGCACGGGGGTGGCAGCATCATGCTGTGAAAAAGCGTGTGTGAGCAAGGAGGCCTTCAAACCTGACTCAGTTACACCAGCTCTGTCAGAAGGAATGGGCCAAAATTCACCCAACTTATTGTGGGAAGCTTGTGGAAGGCTACCCGAAACGTTTGACCCAAGTTAAACAATTTAAAGGCAATGCGACCAAATACTAATTGAGTGTATGTGAACTTCTGACCCACTGGGAATGTGATGAAAGAAATAAAAACTGAAATAAATCATTCTCTCTACTATTATTCTGACATTTCACATTCTTAAAATAAAGTGGTGATCCTAACTGACCTAAGACAGGTAATTTTTACTAGGATTAAATGTCAGGAATTGTGAAAAACTTAATTTAAATGTATTTTGATAAGGTGTATGTAAACGTCCGTTTCAACTGTATGTCTCAGCGCGGCACTGCGATGTGTGCGCGTTCAGTGCGGCCAGTGTTGGAAAATGAAAGAGACCGATTTGTCTGGAGAACAATATAAGTTTATCCTATAATGCTTTCACGTTGGAATACAGTTCAAGCACAAAAACACAATTTCCCTGCAGTTTCACATTTAGATCGTTCAGATGCCCCAATATGTCCACACCGAAAGCAAAGTCGCCCAGCCAGTCTGTGTCTTTCAACTCGGAGAAGTCGTCAGCTTTACCGACCTTATCAAGGAACATACCTATCTCCCCTCTCAGTTCCCACACACGGCAAAATACTTTTCCCAGGTTTAGCCAGCGCACATTTGAATGGTACAACAAGTCCTGGTGCTCTGCCTCTGTGTCATTGAACAGCTGAATGAACTGATGATGGTTAAGCTCCCTTGCCCGTATAAAGCTGACAAGTTTTACAACCCCTTTGACAACATTTTCCAGCTTTAACACACTTTTAGCATGCTTGCTTGAAAAATGAAGATTGAGATTATATTCCTTAAAAACGGCAACGCTTTCTTGGCATATTAGTAAAAAAGTATTTTGCTGTCCATTCTGCTTTAAACACATGACATTCAGAGTCCACTTTTGTCATTTTCGCAGCACTCATTTTTTCACCTCAAAAGTCGTCAAGCAATGAAGTTGCTATGATGACTGAGCGCATTCTGAATCTGACTGTAGGCCCAAATACAGAGCGCTGCCAGACTACAGCGCCATCTATTGGAGGTTGTTTGTATATCATGGAATTAGTAATTTTGGGTCATAAATCGTAACTCAAATATAATAATTTGAATACATTTAATAAATGACTCGCGGGCCTGAATTGAAGTGCCCGGCGGGCCAGATACGGCCCGTGGACCCTACTTTGCCCCCCACTTGCCCTAGCCCCTACTGCCCAGAGTCAAGACACTTGTGGAGATCTGAGAGGGATTGATGGGTGGTGACATGGTGAGAGTTCCACCTTACTCTCTGATAGGCATGGTGGAATTTTGCGGGTATTGCTTACACCTGTCCAATTCTCTCAGATCTCCACAAGTGTCTAGGGGTAAGGGCTAAGGGTTGTTTCTGGACAGGACCCCACAACCCTTTGGGTATGTGGTGGACCTACAGCTCAACACTTAAAGCATTGGTTGGATGTTTAATTCCATTGCTGTACACACATAGATTTGCACAGGTGTAAACTGGACACACCCACGGCACCTTATCGAGCTGAACAGACAGGTCTGGGTAGCTAGAGACCTGCTGTAAACAGTGAAATAATATATGTACATGTCTGCTATTCACACCCATGTGTTGTGACTAGAACTGTTTGGCTATAATGACCATCGTTATGTTTGGAAGAAAAAAGGGGTAGCTTGCAAGCTGAAAAGCACCATCCCAACCGTGAAGCACGGGGGTGGCAGCATCATGCTGTGAAAAAGCGTGTGTGAGCAAGGAGGCCTTCAAACCTGACTCAGTTACACCAGCTCTGTCAGAAGGAATGGGCCAAAATTCACCCAACTTATTGTGGGAAGCTTGTGGAAGGCTACCCGGAACGTTTGACCCAAGTTAAACAATTTAAAGGCAATGCGACCAAATACTAATTGAGTGTATGTGAACTTCTGACCCACTGGGAATGTGATGAAAGAAATAAAAACTGAAATAAATCATTCTCTCTACTATTATTCTGACATTTCACATTCTTAAAATAAAGTGGTGATCCTAACTGACCTAAGACAGGTAATTTTTACTAGGATTAAATGTCAGGAATTGTGAAAAACTTAATTTAAATGTATTTTGATAAGGTGTATGTAAACGTCCGTTTCAACTGTATGTCTCAGCGCGGCACTGCGATGTGTGCGCGTTCAGTGCGGCCAGTGTTGGAAAATGAAAGAGACCGGCTGCTCATTTGTCTGGAGAACAATATAAGTTTATCCTATAATGCTTTCACGTTGGAATACAGTTCAAGCACAAAAACACAATTTCCCTGCAGTTTCACATTTAGATCGTTCAGATGCCCCAATATGTCCACACCGAAAGCAAAGTCGCCCAGCCAGTCTGTGTCTTTCAACTCGGAGAAGTCGTCAGCTTTACCGACCTTATCAAGGAACATACCTATCTCCCCTCTCAGTTCCCACACACGGCAAAATACTTTTCCCAGGTTTAGCCAGCGCACATTTGAATGGTACAACAAGTCCTGGTGCTCTGCCTCTGTGTCATTGAACAGCTGAATGAACTGATGATGGTTAAGCTCCCTTGCCCGTATAAAGCTGACAAGTTTTACAACCCCTTTGACAACATTTTCCAGCTTTAACACACTTTTAGCATGCTTGCTTGAAAAATGAAGATTGAGATTATATTCCTTAAAAACGGCAACACTTTCTTGGCATATTAGTAAAAAAGTATTTTGCTGTCCATTCTGCTTTAAACACATGACATTCAGAGTCCACTTTTGTCATTTTCGCAGCACTCATTTTTTCACCTCAAAAGTCGTCAAGCAATGAAGTTGCTATGATGACTGAGCGCATTCTGAATCTGACTGTAGGCCCAAATACAGAGCGCTGCCAGACTACAGCGCCATCTATTGGAGGTTGTTTGTATATCATGGAATTAGTAATTTTGGGTCATAAATCGTAACTCAAATATAATAATTTGAATACATTTAATAAATGACTCGCGGGCCTGAATTGAAGTGCCCGGCGGGCCGGATACGGCCCGTGGACCCTACTTTGCCCCCACTTGCCCTAGCCCCTACTGCCCAGAGTCAAGACACTTGTGGAGATCTGAGAGGGATTGATGGGTGGTGACATGGTGAGAGTTCCACCTTACTCTCTGATAGGCATGGTGGAATTTTGCGGGTATTGCTTACACCTGTCCAATTCTCTCAGATCTCCACAAGTGTCTAGGGGTAAGGGCTAAGGGTTGTTTCTGGACAGGACCCCACAACCCTTTAGGTATGTGGTGGACCTACAGCTCAACACTTAAAGCATTGGTTGGATGTTTAATTCCATTGCTGTACACACATAGATTTGCACAGGTGTAAACTGGACACACCCACGGCACCTTATCGAGCTGAACAGACAGGTCTGGGTAGCTAGAGACCTGCTGTAAACAGTGAAATAATATATTTACATGTCTGCTATTCACACCCATGTTTCATTCCAGCTAATTAGATATGCAACTACTAACTAACTATAGCTAGGGCATATATCTAGCAATAGATACTGTTGTTTTGGCTGTATAGCATAATTTAATAAGATTACCAATGGTTAGCTAGGTAGCTAGTATATATCAGTCAGCTAACCATTTACAGTAACAGCAGTTCACTAATAAATCAATAAACACTCAATATTATGCAGAAATTGAGAAATCTTACCTTGTCTTGGCACAGTGGCACAGCATGAGCAGCTATTAATCAGTTCATTAATTAATAGATAATAGATTCATAGAATGGAATTAGAAGGGTGACCTCCTACTTTGAAAGAGCAGGAATGTTGGCTGTTCACTTGACCAGGCATTCTACATTTAATCCCACCCACATTTGAACATAGAAATATCATCATCTTGTATATGCAAAAATACAATTTCATTTTAAAAACGAACAAACAAACCGTTTTCACGTTCCCAATTGCTCCGTTTTAACTCGGGAAACAAACGATCAAAAAGTACATGTTGTCCACTAAATAGGCTTATTATCTTCACCGCTGTAACAACATAGACACCTAAATGTACTGCCAATCCTCAAAATCAACATAATTCCCGAACTTTGGCTGTTGTTAAATCGCGTGCAGTATCACACAAGTTCTTTATCGCTTGACTGTCATTCAGAAAATCCTTTCCTGAATCAGCTGATGTTGCACGATAATGTCCCCATGTAACTAAACAGCTAGACATCAAACAACTATTATGTGTAATTATTGAAGAACCCCATTAACCCCGTTGGATTTTGCAATCATATACATTTTTTTGGATATGTGTGCCCATGAAAACTGTTTTCACACGTTAACATAGGGAGATAAGAAATGTTACAAGGTTACAGTACACTTCCAAGATCCCCATACAAAAAAAAGAGTCCGAAAGCAATATCCAGGAATTTCACAGGATCAAGGTCAATGTGTAATTAAATTGAAGAAAAAAAAGCCACAGTATTATTAATGACTTTGTAACATTGTGCTACATTGGATCACATTGTACAAGTTCAGCAAGCTTTTGTATCAAAATCAAGTTGCCAATCCTAAACGCTACAAAATGGCAGCTGCTCTTATTATACCTCAGTGGTCCGAGCCACTGTATGGCCGACTTTACATTAGTCAATCGGCGCTAAATTACCTATGGAAGAATATGAAAATGTTCACACCATCAGTGCAGACATTATCACAGAGTGATCATTCCCCACGCATACTCATTTGTTTACATTAGTAAGTTGGTTTTTTTTTTTTTACCGGAAAGACCTCTGGGCCACTATTTTCTTTGACGCGGTGAATTGTGGGCAGTCATTGGTCCTCGGACCGTCCTGTCAGAGACAGAAGAGGAAGCGAGACACCCAACTTGCTGTATTTTTCTTGTTCAATGAAAGTCAATGAACTAAGTAGACCCGACCAGTCCCAGCTGCTATTGCATTGGAGTCTATGAGAGACGCACCCAGTTAAGTAGACCGGAACTGACAAAACATTTCAATGGTAAACGGCTTGTGTGAACTATCTTCATTTATCCACCATCTTTGTTACTGTCTGCTTCTCTTCCATTGGAAAAGATGGCTGCCTCGGCAGCATCGGCGGGTTCTACCCCCGGTTTTTGCCCAAGCTACGCCGTGATATGCTCTTTTCTAGAGCGGTATGGAGCCTTGCTGGATCTACCGGAGCTTACATTTCCACAGTTGGAGCGATATCTCCAAGACACAACCTCAGGTATAGTTTGAAAAGCGCGAGCTACTGTGGGGAGATGCGACTCCACATTGCATAGTGTTCTGTGTCGTTCGTACTAGTTGTGTTATTGTGTGGTTTCCAAACATAACGCATTTTATATACGTTTATTGTTGTCCCAGATGTATTGTTAGGATCCAGGGTGAAGTAGATGCATTGTTTAACCGTGAACTGATCGAAGATCGAAGGGCTTCGGTGAAATTTGGGGGCTTTAAATTATATCATTTATTTTCCAGCCAAGCCAGCCGTTATCTGCCAGGGACTGAAATGCACTTAATCACATAGCCTACTGAAAATGTTGTACTTTGAACTTTTGCACTGAGGTGATCTGTTTTTAACATTTATTAAAGTATATTGGGCAGTCCTATTATTCGGTTTATGACTGAGTATGTTGCGATAATGACAACATTGTCCATTGTGTTTACAGTTAAGTAATGTTTTGGTATAGTGGTTCGCTCGCGCTGTATTGCGCATGCGCACTTTCATCTTCAGGGCTTCTTGCTCACTGGTGTCCCCATGTAAGTCTGCTTCATTCAAACTATTTTGGCGGATTTTGGTTGTTTGTATCACACATACTACATTGTTATTCCATACTTCCATATTATTGTATTTGTAATGATATTATTACGTTATTTGTTTATTGTTAGGAAATGAGGAAATGTCTAATTTAATGCATTGTTCTAGTTTTAATAAATTAAACCATATTGCATTATGCACGCCTTTAATTTTGGTATTGTACACTGCCCCAGTGTCTCCACTTCAGTGATGTATGACTTGTCTCCTCTCTAACGCCCAGGACGTTCCAATTCAAACTCCCATTAGACAGCTCTGTAAGCGTTATAATGTCAAAATACGTTCGTTACTCAGCAAATATGGAGTTTCGCTGAGCAACCATCTTAATTTACTTCTGCTACAGCCGGTATGTACTTCCAAAAAAGGTTTAAATAAAAATGTACAACCCATCGAAATAAATGCATATTCGGCAACTCCAATCCAATTTGTAAGTCGCTCTGGATAAGAGCGTCTGCTAAATGACGTAAATGTAAAATGTAATTACTGGCATTACTGCCACGCACAGGTCGGAAGTCTACAACAGCTCATAGAGGTGTCCAAGATGTAAATGTTTATTTAGACCTTTTTTGGAAGTACATACCGGCCATAACAGGAGTAAATAAAGATAGTTGCTCAGCGACATTATATATTTGGTGAGTAACTAACGTATTTTGAATTTTGACATTATAAGACTTGCAGAGCAGTCGAATCAGAGCTTCCTGGGCCTTAGAGAGGAAACACCTTATACTCATTGTCGACATCTCTAACGCACAGATACTGGGGCAACCTTGCAGAGGAGTTTATTTAATATGTGAAGAAATGTTTATTTTGTTATTGCCCACAGTCATCAAAACCTATTTTAATTCCTTTGTCTCCATTTGATAATAACTAATGCAAAAGTAATTCATTTTAAGTGCTCATAGTGGACCAATACCTATAAATATGATCAAATGTAGTAGGATATGGATTCGTGACAGTGTGTGAGTGGGATTCATATTCAACATACACATGCTGTAGCTGCATTCGGAAAGTATTCAGACCCCTTGAGTTTTTCCACATTTTATTGTGTTACAGCCTTAAAATGGATTAAATAAATAAAAATCCTCAATCTACATACAATACCCCATATTAACAAAGCGAAAACTGGTTTTTAGAAATTTTAGCAAATTGATTTAAAAACAAAAAACAGAAATACCTTATAAGTATTCAGACCCTTTGCTATGAGACTCGAAATTAAGCTCAGGTGCATCCTGTTTCCATTGATCATCCTTGAGATGTTTCTACAACTTGATTGGAGTCCACCTGTGGTAAATTCAATTGATTGGACATGATTTGGAAAGGCACACACCTGTCTAGATAAGGTCCCACAGTTGACAGTGCATGTCAGAGCAAAAACCAAGCCATGAGGTCGAAGGAATTGTCCGTAGAGCTCTGAGACAGGATTGTGTCGAGGCACAGATCTGGGGAAGGGTACCAAAACATTTCTGCAGCATTGAAGGTCCCCCAAGAACACAGTGGCCTCCATCATTCTTAAATGGAATAAGTTTGGAACGATCAAAACTCTTCCTAGAGCTGGCTTCCCAGCCAAACTGAGTAATCGGGGGAGAAGGGCCTTGAGCTGACCAAGAACCCGATGGTCACTCTGACAGAGCTCCAGAGTTTTTCTGTGGAGATGGGAGAACCTTCCAAAAGGACAACCGTCACTGCATCACTCCACCAATCAGGCCTTTATCGTAGAGTGGCCAGACGAAAGCCACTCCTTAATAGAAGGCTGAAGACAGCCCACTTGGAGTTTGCCAAAAGGCACCTAAAGACTCTCAGACCATGAGAAACAAGATTCTCTGGTCTGATGAAACCAAGATTGAACTCTTTGGCCTGAATGCCATGTGTCACATCTGGAGGAAACCTGGCACCATCCCTACGGTGAAGCATGGTGGTGGCAGCATCATGCTGTGGGGATGTTTTTCAGCGGCAGGGACTGGGAGACTAGTCAGGATCGAGTGAAAAATGAACGAAGCAAAGTACAGAGAGATCCTTGATGAAAACCTGCTCCAGAGCACTCAGGACCTCAGACTGGGGTGAAGGTTCACCTTCCAACAGGACAACGACCCTAAGCACACAGCCAAGACAATACAGCAGTGGCTTCGGAACAAGTCTCTGAATGTCCTTGAGTGGCCCGTATTTGAACCCGATCGAACATCTCTGGAGAGACCTGAAAATAGCTGTGCAGCAACGCTCCCCATCCAACCTGACAGAGCTTGAAAGGATCTGCAGAGAAGAATGGGAGAAACTCCCCAAATACAGATGTGCCAAGCTTGTAGCGTCATACCCAAGAAGACTCGAGGCTGTAATCACTGCCAAAGGTGCTTCAACAAAGTAAAGGGTCTGAATACTTATGTAAATGTGATATTTCAGTTTATTTTTAATACATTTGCAAACATTTATAAAAACCTGTTTTTGCTTTGTCATTATGGGGTATTGTGTGTGGATTGATGAGGAACTTGTTTTATTTAAACCATTTTAGAATAAGGCTGTAACGTAACAAAATGTGGAAAAAGTCAAGGGGTCTGAATAGTTTCCGAATGCACTGTATTGGCCTATACAATAGGTGATATGTGGTTGAGAAACATTGATGTTTACCAAATGGTGTCATTATCCCACCTCTCCCCTCAGTTCCAAAGCTCTTGGTGGACCTTCATGTGAAGTTGTTGAGGAAGATTGGCAAGTCGGTGTCCGCAGACAGATGGGAGAAGTACCTTGTGAAGGTAAATAGATCTCAGAACAAGGCTGGACATTTTCTGCACACTCAGATACAGTTAGGCTTAGCTTTATAGATGAATCAAATTTCAATATATTACATTTTTGTAAAATACAGGCAGTGGCATGAGTCTGGGCATTCTGAATGATGATACTGTAGAGGTTAACCAATGGCTGATGGAATGTGTTTCCTTACAGGTGTGCCATGAGTTCAACAGTACTTGGGCATGGGAACTTGAAAATAAAGGATACAAGGACATGTCTGTGGAGTGCAAGACTGGAATCCTCAAAGTAAGGTTGCAATATAGCTATACTTAAGCTAGTTCTGCATGCAAAGACATGCAACATATATTTCCAAACAAGATGCAGGTGGTAAAAATGTAAGCTGCTTTTCATGTTCTTAAATAAGGCCTATCTTCTGTATGGTACAAAAGTTAATTCTCTGAAAATAGTCGTGCCAGTGGTGGTGGGACAGAACTTGTGCACTTCACCGAAGTGTGTTGTTGTATTGCAAGTCATATTCCATAAAAAATATTACAATATATTTTGTCCATATCATGCAGCCCTACTAACGTAATTTTCCCCCCCAAAGGCAACATTTCAAATACTTTCTCTCTGTCTGTCCAGCACTTGTGTGAGTGCCAGTTTGATGACAATGTCAAGTTCAAGACTGCAATCAATGAAGAGGATCCCGATAAGATGCGGCTTCTCCCTATTGGCAAGGACAAGGATGGCCTGATGTACTGGTTCCAACTTGACCAGGACAACAACGTGAGGGTCTATGTGGAGGAGCAGGACGACCTGGACGGGTCCTCCTGGAAGTGCATTGTCAGGTACTGTGGAACTATTGGCCAGATGGGATTCAGGGGATGAAAGAGGCATACTGTTGTACTGCAGAGCCTAAATGTCAACAGTCTTGTATTCCAGGTGGATCATAGATTACTTGGTTCATATGTAATTTTACCAGAAGATTACTAAGTTGGAAAGAGTTATTTGAATTATCCATCTCTATGCAGAGACAGAAACAGCTTGGCTGAGATCCTGGCACTGCTGAAGACTCAAATCGACCCAGCACTGTTGACAAAGAAAGAAGGAGAGGAGGAAGATGAGGAGAAAAATAATACTCGGGGAGAAGGTAGTGTTACATCAACAAGGCTTGTTACACCAATAATGTCATATGCCATCTGTTATTTGTTGTTTACTCACAAACATTTTCATGATATTGAAAAAGCATGAGTTAAGTAATATGCCTTGAATTGGATCTACTTTGTCAAAAGTAAACAACATTTATTTCCCTGACAGATGCAGTTCTAAATCTTGTACTTTTATTTTCTATGAATATATCATTCTGTTTAACTGCAATTCCTATGTATACCTTTTCTCCTATAGGGGAAGTAAAAAAGACAGATGATACCTCAGAAGATGAAGAGGACAAGCCCTCCAAGGGTACAGCTTCCTTAGTCTCCCCAAAAACGGAGAGTACAGAAAAAGAGGAATCAAAACTAGACGTATCAGATGCCAAATCCCCATTGAATGGCCTAAAAGATGAGTTCGAGTCAAAAAGCCAATCAGAGAAGCCTATGGTGGATGACAAAGTCACCATTAACACCCAGGCCATCAAAGAAGAGCCAATGGAGGTGTCAGAATCCAAGGAGAGCACAGCCACAAGTGCTACAGAGCCTCTTGCAGAGAAACCTTGTCTGACGCCACAGACAGAACAGACAGAGGAAGCCAAGAGGAAGACTGCAAAGGAACTCCAAAGGGCGATGAAGAATGACCAGCAGGCCAAAATCCCCTTGAAAAAGAGAGAGATGAAACTTAGTGAAGATTTTGATAATAATAGTGGCAGTGGCAGTAGTATTATTGTGCGAAACCCATCTGTTGCTCCTGAAGTTGAGGAGACAAGTAAAGAGGTATCTGATGCCCAGGTGGGGACTATGGAGTGTAAAAGTGATCAAGTGAATGGTGATGCTCGGCCTGCCACAGAAAAAAGTGTCAATAATGGGTTGAGAGACTCTGCTGATGGCAAAAAACAGCAAACAAAAGCTGTTGCTGGGGAAGACCGTAAAGGATCAGAAATAAACCTGCCCCTGGACAAAGACAAGGAGAAAGGGGAGATGGCAAGCAACACTGAGGAGCCCATGGAGGTGGCCATGGCTGATGAAACTAGCCTACAGAAAATTGTTCCAGTAGAAAAGGAAAGCACTGAAGATTCAGAGGAAGTAAAAAAATCTGCCCTCAAAGAGGCTAAATCTCCGTCCCCTCTAATGACAAAGCCATTGACTTCATCTAAGAATGCAACAAGCCCACCGGAGAAGTCCTCTGATTGTAAAGAGGAACAAAAAGTCAAGGTATCCAAGTGGGATGTAAAAGTGCGTCATACAGAACACACAACATCCACATCAATAGAAACAGATAAAAACCCTTCATCTAGTAAGTCACAGAAACCAGATGAAACTCAAGGAACAGATTCATCTATTGCCTCTCAAGAGGTAAAGTCAGCTGCCTCTAAGGGAACAGATAAAACAGTTGTCAATAAGGACGGTTATTCTCTTTCTGTAGTGAAAGAGATGGAAAAACCAACCGTCACAGAAAAGCGGTCGAATCCTAAAAACCCAGAAACCTCAGTCATCGCTAAACAAACCGGGAGACCTGACCCCATTACAGAGAAACCAGACCGCTCTAAACGCACAGAGATGCCAGCAGTCATAAAAAATACAGAGAAACCACCTTCTAACAAAGAGGGTGTAGAGAAATGTGATGTTTCTAAAGATATCAAAACATCTTCTGTAATGAAAAAGACAGAGATTTCAGAGAAGAGTAAAGATGCAGAGAACTTGGCCAGCTCTAAAGAGACCAATACGTCGTCAGTCATTAAAAAGGCAGACAAACCAGTTCCCAATAAAGAAGCAGAGAAACTGGAGAGCACTAAAGAGACTGACAAATCGTCTGTCATTAAAATGACAGTGAAAGCAGAGGCATCTAAACATACAGAGAAATGTGATAACCCTAAAGACATTGAAATGTCAGCTGCCACCAAGGAGAAAACTGCTGTCAGTGCTGAGATGAAGAAAAAAGCTGTCCTGGAGAAAGACGCTGAGAAAACGGCTATCTGTAAAGATGAAATGAGAACTGTTGCTAAAGCGACTAAGACACAATCTGGCCCAAAAGATGTGGAGATGGCAGACTTCTCTGAGAAAACAACCCAGTCACAACTGGATGAACCCAAAAAGGTAGAGAAATTGGCTACCCCTAAAGATGCTGGGAAATCAGCTACCCCTAAAGACACAGAGAAATGTGCTGAATCAGCAACGCCTGAAGACGCAGAGAAATTGGCTACTCTTAAAGATGCTGTAAAATCGGCTACCCCTAAAGTTGCTGAGAAATCGGCTAAAAACACAGAGACGATCTTTAAAAAGATTGAGAAATCTTCCAGGGGACAGAAACCAGACACCTCTAAAGAAACTGAGAAACTGGCAGACACAAAGCCAGGTGCAGAAAAAGGAGAGAAACTTGTCACCTTTGAGGATGCCAAGCAATTACCCTCTCTCAAAGAGTCTGTCCCAGTGGAGGGGAAACAGGAGGAGCCTATGGAAATAAGTTCGGAAAAGTCAACCGATGACAACGTAAAGATCAAGGGACATGCTGAAAAAGGCTGGCCAAAAAAGGCTGTTAAAAGTGGAGAGAAGTGTGAGCTCAAAGACACAAAGCTCATGGACTGTGATGCACCATCAGAAAAACAGGCTGCTAGTAAGAAGGCATCATCTCTCACAGAGACTGAAGGTGAGACAGACGAAAGCCAGGACAAAGTAATCAAGGAAGATGCCACAACACAGGGATGCCCTCAAAAAGAGGATGGGAGGAAGGACGATCAGGCTAAGAAAGATGACAAAAAGGAGGATGATCAAGCCAAGAAAGATGACAAAAAGGAGGATGATGGGGCTGAGAAAGATGACAAAAATTCAACGGTAGCAGAGAAATCGGGTCAGGCAAAAGCAAGTGAAGGGTCTGAGGAAGATGAGAACAAGAACAAAGAGGATGAGGACAAGAGTGAAAAAAAGGATGCAGGGACAACATCAGAGATCCAAGAGGAGGGAATTCGCCTGAAAATACGTGGGATTACCCACCGGAGGAGAGCTGAGCTCCAGAGAGAGGAGAGGGACTCTGGGTCAGATACTGGTGAGACTGGGAGATCCCTGAGAAGGTCACCCAGGATCTGCAGGCCGACCGCTAAGGGGGTGGAGTTCCAGGACAGGAGGCTGGAGAAGAAAGAGGCCTCACCCCCTTTAGAGAAGGGTGACGATGAGGAGGAGAAAACTGTTCAAAGGAAGCCAAGAGAGAAGGTTGATCAAGATGGGCTGTACAAATCTAAGGTAAGTTCTTTCAGTAACTGCAGATATTTCTACATTCATATTACACAGGTGGATTGTGAATACATGTTTTTGGATCAACAGCATATTTTAGATCAGGGATTCACACAGTGTCAGCCTTCAGTAACTTACGTGTATGCTGTCCTACATTAGCCTTATGAAACCCAAAAGGTAGAATGTCTGTTTTTATGATTTGGCTGTCAAGATGACATCTTTTGTTTTCAGGGGCGACGGAGGAGAAAGACCCGGTGGTCCAACACTCGAACACAGAGGCGCAAAAAGAATGGTTCTGGTGAAGATGATGAAAGCGAGTGGAGCGAAGAGGAGAGCGAGGAGGACAACAGTGATGAGAGCTTTAAGGTGGAGAGGGGCAAGAGGAGGAGGAGGAACAGGAACAGAGAGAGGCACAATGACGACTCTGACACCTCCTCGGATGATGACCTCCCTCCTAACGATGACCCCTGCAAACACTGCGGCCTCCCCAACCATCCTGAGCTGGTGGGTCCTGAAAACGTGATCCCCATTTTCTCATCTCAATAAATGGCATATAGTTGTGATAATTATAATGGAATTGCCCACATGGTGGGCTGCAGGGTTGGGGTCAATTTCACTTAAATTCCAGTCAATTCAGAATGTAAATCAAATTCCAATTCCACATTTTTCTTATTTAAATGCATTGAAGATCATTTAAATTTGAATTTCAGTGTACTTCCTGAGTTTAAATGGAATTGACCCCAACCCTGGTGGGCTGTCATCATGGTTATACTATATTCATAATATGTATCTACACTGACAGATAAGACTACAATATAATGTGTTCCAGCTAATACACCTTCGTGTTCCCCTCACAGATCTTGCTGTGTGACTCGTGTGACAGCGGCTACCACACGGCCTGCCTCAGACCCCCTGTCATGATCATCCCAGACGGGGAGTGGTTCTGTCCACCCTGCCAACATGTAAGTAACCACCAGATAGTAAACAATTGGTAGTTGCACTACAGTTTGGATGCTAGCCACGTTACTGTGTTTTAAACGAATGGCTTGCTTTATATGTGTGGTATTATTTGTCATTCTTACCCCTCTCTCCTCGTGATCCCTGCAGAAGCTGCTCTGTGACAAGCTTGAGGAGCAGCTTACTAATCTCGATGCTTCCCTGAAAAAGAGGGAGCGCGCTGAGCGACGGTATCAACCTCTGAACCATGACCCTTGGTGTAAAACAGCAAATGACAACAGGAAGATAATGTAGCTCATAAAAAGTTGTTTTAAATTATTGTATTTTCTCCCTCCAGAAAAGAGCGGTTGGTCTATGTTGGAATCAGTGTTGAAAACATCATCACTCCCTCGGTAGGCAGCATTTGGTTGCTATGGTTATACCATCATGAAAGTCAATTGCAACACATCCAGAATTGTGTTTGTAGGACATCTGTGTAAGATGGTCTGTCACACTGTTCACTGCCTAGTCTAGATTGATGTTTGCTTCCTATATTGTACTGTGAACTGACACATTGCCAACTCTCATTTTCAGTTGGAGGTAGAGGAAGAAAAGGAGGAAGAGGTGGTGAAGAAGGAGAAGAAAGAGAAGAAAGAGAGAACCAAGAGCTGGGGTCGAAGGTCGACAAGGGCAAAGAAAAGCATAAGCTACAGGTATGACGTCTGTACTAAACTCATGGTTATCAGAACATTGTACAGTGAGGGAAAAAAGTATTTGATCCCCTGTTGATTTTGTACGTTTGCCCACTGACAAAGAAATGATCAGTCTATAATTTTAATGGTAGGTTTATTTGAACACTGAGAGACAGAATAACAACAAAAAAATCCAGAAAAACGCATGTCAAAAATGTTATACAATGATTTGCATTTTAATGAGGGAAATAAGTATTTGACCCCCTCTCAATCAGAAAGATTTCTGGCTCCCAGGTGTCTTTTATACAGGTAACGAGCTGAGATTAGGTGCACACTCTTAAAGGGAGTGCTCCTAATCTCAGTTTATTACCTGTATAAAAGACACCTGTCCACAGAAGCAATCAATCAATCAGATTCCAAACTCTCCACCATGGCCAAGACCAAAGAGCTCTCCAAGGATGTCAGGGACAAGATTGCAGACCTACAAAAGGCTGGAATGGGCTACAAGACCATCGCCAAGCAGCTTGGTGAGAAGGTGACAACAGTTGGTGCGATTATTCGCAAATGGAAGAAACACAACAGAACTGTTAATCTCCCTCGGCCTGGTGCTCCATGCATGATCTCACCTCGTGGAGTTGCAATGATCATGAGAACGGTGAGGAATCAGCCCAGAACTACACGGGAGGATCTTGTTAATGATCTCAAGGCAGTTGGGACCATAGTCACCAAGAAAACAATTGGTAACACACTACGCCGTAAAGGACTGAAATCCTGCAGCGCCCGCAAGGTCCCCCTGCTCAAGAAAGCACATATACAGGGCCGTCTGAAGTTTGCCAATGAACATCTGAATGATTCAGAGGAGAACTGGGTGAAAGTGTTGTGGTCAGATGAGACCAAAATCGAGCTCTTTGGCATCAACTCAACTCGCCGTGTTTGGAGAAGGAGGAATGCTGCCTATGACCCCAAGAACACCATCCCCACCATCAAACATGGAGGTGGAAACATTATGCTTTGGGGGTGGGGTTCTACTAAGGGGACAGGACAACTTCACCGCATCAAAGGGACGATGGACGGGGCCATGTACCGTCAAATCTTGGGTGAGAACCTCCTTCCCTCAGCCAGGGCATTGAAAATGGGTCGTGGATGGGTATTCCAGCATGACAATGACCCAAAACACACGGCCAAGGCAACAAAGGAGTGGCTCAAGAAGAAGCACATTAAGGTCCTGGAGTGGCCTAGCCAGTCTCCAGACCTTAATCCCATAGAAAATCTGTGGAGGGAACTGAATGTTCGAGTTGCCAAACGTCAGCCTCGAAACCTTTATGACTTGGAGAAGATCTGCAAAGAGGAGTGGGACAAAATCCCTCCTGAGATGTGTGCAAACCTGGTGGCCAACTACAATAAACGTCTGACCTCTGTGATTGCCAACAAGGGTTTTGCCACCAAGTACTAAGTCATGTTTTGCAGAGGGGTCAAATACTTATTTCCCTCATAAAAATGCAAATCAATTAATAACATTTTTGACATGCATTTTTCTGGATTTTATTGTTGTTATTCTGTCTCTCACTGTTCAAATAAACCTACCATTAAAATTATAGACTGATCATGTCTTTGTCAGTGGGCAAACGTACAAAATCAGCAGGGGATCAAATACTTTTTTCCCTCACTGTATGTGTGTGTGGCTGGTCTTTATTTATTGTTTCAGTATGGTGGCTGATAAATTCCCTGAATAATTTCAAAGTCTTGTTTGCAGGTTTGATGAATTTGATGAGGCTATTGAGGAGGCAATTGAAGAAGACATCAGAGAGGCTGATGGTGGAGGTAGGAAGACATTATGGAATATGGCAACAAAGTCCCAGAATTATGAATTTCATTCAATAGTTTATGCCGCGTCTCTTAGTTTTATTGATGTTCTGAAATTATTTTTGGCTGCATCATTTCATCTGTGCAACCATGGTGTTTGCGCAGATGCCCTAATAATTGTGCACTCCTTTAATAAGGTTACGAAGAGTCAAGTCTGAGGCTGCATTTCATCCTAAGATAGATGTTCCCTCCTCTCTGCCCTCATATCCATATCCACTCCTATCAGATCTGTCGAGAAGAGTAAAGGAGGGATTTTCCCTGAATGAAATGCAGCCTCAGAGCCTTTTTAACTCATGTAGCCTGCAAACAATCTTTGTGTTCCTGTTTGATTGGGTCTAAACATTAACGTGTGTTACCCTCTACAGGAGCTGGTCGAGGCAAGGATATGGCCAACATCACATGCCATAGCAGAGGGAAGGACATGTCCACCATCCTGGCAGCAGGAGAGGGTGGCGAGGGCAAGGAGAACGGGCGCCCGCCGCGGCCCAATGCCGGCCAGCGCAGGAAGAAGCGTCGGCGTCTCAACGACCTGGACAGCGACAGCACTGTGGAGGAGGAGGAGAGCGAGGACGAGTTCCGTCTCAGTGACAGGTAGGTTCATTAGGGAAGTGGGAGGTAGGGGTTCATAAATCAGAACAGGGAGGACAAGGTTGTGTTCATAGGGCACCAAATGGAAGACAACGGACTGAAACGCGGAGGGACTACCTGGACTTTTTCGTTTTCCACTGCAAAACTTTTTTAAACGTTTCCCATTTTGTGCCATAATGAACACAAGCCAAGGTTCCACTTCATTGACAGCTATTACAGCCACAAAGGTGTGACACAAAGGGGTGTTGTTGAATTAATTTGTCACTCATTCTTCTCTCTGTTTTTTCTCTCTCTCCACTGCACACCTTTTCGTGTAGTACGGAGGAAGAGGAGTTTGTGGCGTCGGACAAGAGCGACGCAGAGAGCGAAGCGGCAGTCGTCTCCAACGACGACAGCGACTTCGGCAGCACACAACGCAGAACCGCCAGAACAAGGAGGCCGGCCAAACGTCAGAGGAGCACTCAGCCGCGACGGCGCCGCAGACCGCGAGGGTACTCAGACGATGAAGAGGAGACGAGTGAGGAAGATGAGGAAGAAATGGGTACATTGGCATCGTCATTTCCTCTGTGGTTTGAAGGGACATTACACTCCAGAATCAAACTTTGTTCGATGTTTTCAGATCTCAAAAGTGGTCTTCTCTTGAGACAAGTTCCAGGCTATCTGTTTTGTAGATTAAGCTTTATGCCATAATCCAAAATGAATAAATAAGAGCGTCTGCTAAATGACTAAAATGTAAATGTAAATGAATTGAAAAGGTCCTGATTTGTAGCGCTTATCAGTTCCATTCATTTGGGGTTGAGGCCTTCAGTACACTGGTTAGACACAGCCAATTGTGTGGGGGACGTGGATCCATCTTTAGATTTTAAGGTCTGAAAACATCTGCCATAATGACATTTGGAGTGTTGATTTTGTAATTGTCCTTTTAAAAACCAATAGGTATGTGGTGGCATCCCTGTGATGTGGCTCTCTTTCTGTGTTGACCTGTGTAACTAGTGTCAGAGGGCTCCAGCGAGTTTAGCGACAGCGACCTGGACTGTAGCCGACGCCGATCCCGCCGAAGTCAGACGAAGAAGCAGGTCAACTACTGCGAGTCGTCTGGCGACTCCGACGGCTCCAAGGCCAACACAAACCGCGACAAAGTCAAACCGCGGCGGCGCCTCGCCAGTTCAGACAGCGAAGGTCAGCCAGACGTTTTTTTCTAAACATGTACTCTTTGCCTCATCGACACCGCCATTAGCGTAGGTTCTCTGTAGGATGTGTGTCAACTGTAGTTAGTTGGCTCATTAATTTGTTTCTTTAACGTGTCCTCACTTGCTGTTACTTTAACTGATATTAACAATATGGTTTTAGCTAACGTCCTCTGTTTCCATGTGCCTGGTTCTTTCAGCGAGCTCCTCCAGAGGCTCAGACGACAGCGAGAGGACTAGGTTGAAGAGGAGGGCCGACTCATCCGAGAAAGAGTCCCAGCAGCACCGCAGACGGCTCTCGCTGAAACGGCGGCGAGCCTCCGAGGAGGACGATGACGACCACGATTCCGATGAATCATCGGAGGGAGAACGTCCGGTCCGCAAGCGTGTGAACCGCATCGACTCGGATGACTCTGACAAGGAGGAGGAGAAGGAGAAGAAAGAAACCAAGGAAGAGGAGGAAGGGGGGGTGCTGGGGAAGGGAGCCAGCCCGTTGGACTACAGCCTGGTGGAGCTGCACCCCCCCACCAACGGACAGAGTCCCATCAAGGCCCTGGAGGGCCTGGCTCACATTGGGCCCCAAAAGCCTGGGGCCACAGCTGTCGCCATAGCGCCCAACGGACTGGAGTTGGCACCACAGGATGATGATGAGGATGACCTGCTGGGGGTCACAGACCTGGTGGACTTTGTCTGCAACAGTGATATGTTGTAAAACCCAAGCTGTATGTTTGTTATTTTCTGTAGTATTGTATTTTTTGATATGTTGTTTTTCTTCTGTCCTTTTTTTATTTTATTTGTATTCATCCTCCTCGTCCCCTCATCAGTATGACCACATCCATCTGTATGAACTGGATGCCTTACGTGGGGAAAGTTCATTGTCTTCACTCTTAGCACCTCTCGCAGTGGGATTGTACAGTCATTGAGAGCACTAACCCACAGGTTGTTAAGTGGCATGTGACTTTGCATTGCATTGCATTGTCTTATCCTCTGTACTCGGTCACCGATGGACATGCGGGTCAGATACTTGACCGTAAATGACACACAAATGAACCTACCTGTTTCTCCAGCCAACTTCCAGGGTTGTCTACTCAGGGGTCCATCCACTACCCCATGCAATCCCCCATACAAAGAGTCCATCCCCCAACTTCATGGTTGTGTTCATTAGGCCCCAAAAGGAAGAAAACAGACAGAAACAGAGAGGAACTACCTTGCCTTGTCCAATAAGAAACGCTAATTTTCCGTTGTGTGACCTAATGAACATGACCCATGACCTCTGTTCTCCTGAGAGGCACCTCTCATAGTGTTCCTGCCTGGGAAAGAGGAGGTTGTATTGTATGATATTAATTCCTTGTTAGTTGGTCTTTGTAGGATGTAGATGTGTTTGGTTTTGTCTATATACCATTGCCACTCGTATGAGTTCAACATTGTTATGAGAATAGAAGATGGCAGAGGTCAGGGGTCAAACTGCATTCCATTAACGACTTAAATTAACATAGTTTTGTGGATCAACTGCTGGAAACCAATCGTTGTTTTGATCCCCCTGCTCTTTACCCCAAACTTTTAATATGAACGTCTTTCACTTTTTGATATTTGAATTCCATATTTTAATCCTCCTACATCGATCAAACTATTTATTCTTTGTTTTGATGTGTTCAATTCTATTAGTCAGTAGTTTGATAAGCTAAACCATTACACAGGTTTCCCACTTTCTTTTTTGGTCCATTTACAACAAGCACTGAATGAAAAAGCATGAGCACAACAGAGTTTAAGTCAGAATTCCCATGGGAAAACGGGACACAGAACCATCATCATTATCATGCTAGAAACAGCTTTTTTTAACTGACAGACTGGGAGACCAGACCCACAACCGATCCCATACTTTCTAGAAAATACAATCTCCAAAGAGTATTTCTCATGGATTTGGTCAATTGTTTTTACCCAAAGTATTGAAACGTTGTACTGGCACCTATATCCAGTTCTTTTTTTTTTTTGATCAATCGTTCCCATCATGTGGTATTTTGACTGTTTTTAATTAATTATTGATACGAAACACTATCAAGGCAACTAGCTCCTCAGTGCATCACGCCAAATTACAGGTGTCATTTAATCAACATTAAAATCTGTTAACTACCACCACATTGACAAGACTTTCCTTTAAATGGAGATTTGATGTCACCGACTGGAGTAGACCAACCCTGATCTTCTCACCTCTGTGTGCACATGAACCTGTTTCTAAAAACCCTAGTTTAGTTTTTGTATACTGTACACACATATAAATATAATTTTAGTGTGTGCTGTCAACACTATCAATGGATTAAATGCCCATGTTTTAGACTAATTTTGTAATATTGTTGTGTGGAATCACTGAGTATTTACAGAAAATTCTGCCAACTTTCTCTGTCCCTCCCAATAACCATGTCAGCATTTTAACCATTATTTTACGTACGTTGTGTTTTTATAATGTATTTCTTTGTATATTAAATCCTCCTCCTCTATTATCGTTTTCCTCCCTAGCAAACCATCAAGTGGCATACTGTTTCCTATGTACCTTCTTGTCAATACTGTGTGTAGGTTCAAAACCTTGAAGTAAAGGTACTTACTGAGTACACCTAACTACCTGCCGTTGTTCATCAAGACTATTATTTAGAAGTATATATATATTTTTATGGCCCCTGGTCTTTTTGTAACTCTCTGCCACCACCAGTGTTTATTGTAGAGAACACTACTCTTGCGCTAGTCTCCCCTCTACATTTTACTGCATCAACTGGAGACTAAATAAACGTCTCCGATCTCAAAGGCCTATCCTTTGTCTGTTCTCATATGAGTTCATTTTGGTTTTAGGGTTCCATTTTGAGGTCAGGTTAAATCACTGCCTTTCTGGGCCCATTTTCAAAAAGTGTCTCAGAGTAGGAGTGCTGTCCATATAATATTATTCATTATGATCTAAAAGGCAAAACAGATCCTATATCAGCACTCCTACTCTGAGACTGTGAATACAGGCCCTGGCCTCGAATCAAAATAATATTATGAATAAACGGCGCACTGGATTCATCTTTATATTAGGGAATGATATACCAGAATGCAACTTGTTTGGGGAAATGGTCCAGACCATAAATTGACCTCTAATGTATATATCTGTAGTTTTTGCTGTAATATATATTTAGAGGCATCTTTCTTTTATCATGGAAATAAATATATTTGATTGCGTCTGTTTATAATAGTTTTCCTTGTAGAGGGGTCGTGATATTGGCACAACTGTTTTGTAATGAATTCATTGGATATCTGGCATGTTTGTTGGATGTTATTTTGTTATGTGCAGATGTGTTGGCCACCTTAAGGATTTGCCAGGTTCAATAACCACAGACCTCTAAACTCCTTTGCTCAGCAGTGTTCCTTGTGTCCTGCTACTGAACAGGAGAGCATGAACCAACCACTGGAGGCACAGACTATACCTGGCAGGACTGATGAGTTGTGTTCCGTAGGCATACAATTGTAGAAAACAGAGTGAAATGGGGAGATACTAACTGAACTTGTCCAATATGAAAAGCTTGTTTTCATTTTCAGTTGTGCCCCAATGTACATGACCCTGGACACAAACAAAGGTGGCCATCGTCAGAATCATGGGAAAGGTTCAAGATAAATGCGCTCAAATTAAGAAATGAAGCCTGTTTGTAAATTTGTCTTTTGTGAAATAGTGTTGGCATGTGTTCATCACCGATGGTAAACGTATCTTATTATTCTTGGTTAATCACACAATGTGTTTAATACTTCAAACTATGAAGGAAGATTTCCAAGGCAAATTACAAATCATTTCTGAGCTGCCTGCAATGCACTCAACTAACATGGTAATATTGACTACAGTTACCGCACCATTAGTTTGACTGCCCCAAAGCTTCTACTGGCAGTTCCATTGTGGGAATCCGATGCAAATGACTAGGGTTAGTTTACCATCGTTTTGGGATGAAGAAATGTATGATTTCTGATGTAATGTTCTCAAGAGATTACGTTTACAGCTGTATTTCATGAGTATGACATGGTGGGCCTACTTCATTTTAAATGACAAATCTGTTGTAGCAAATTATCCTAAAAAGGTAGGAGTACACTAGTTGGGAGGGGCAGTTTCAGTCAGACACACAGGCAGTCCTCTGCCAGGGGGAAGTTGGTGCAAATGATTCAAAAGTGTTTGTTCATTAATATCGTTTATTACAGGTAAAATTGGAAGACTGGGGAGACAACTATACTGTAGGTCTGGTGTATGAACACTAGCTTGTAGATTGGTTGTCTATGTTTTGTCTGTTCCTCTTCAATACCTTTTTATTATTTAATTTTACTATTTTCTTTCATAATAATACAATCTTGTACATTTGTCATAATAAAAAGCTTTTTAAACAGGGTATGGTAGGCCTACTTGTTTTCTGTCTCTTGAAAAGGGGAGAGGACAGCATGATGGTGTGAAATATTGATCAAATCAGCTTTCTGACTAATTAATGCAGGCATATCCACTTGAGAACATCTGGAGAAAGTGTCTAGGGGGCATGTTTCCTTAAAGATGCATTCATGGAAGTTTAGTTGCTATAGTTTTTTTCAGAAATGTTTACTTGCATGTTTGTTGTATGGTTTATTTACACAATGTCTTAACTCATGAAGACAATATTTTAGGGCGTTTTTTTTTTGGGCTAATGGGTGTGGAGAGGTGTGCCCCTTTCATTAGGTAATTTCTGGAAAATACTTTATTTTAGGTGGCCTTCTGGCTCAAGAGCACCCCTAGTTGTTAAAGTTCCGTATAGCTTCTTTGCGAATTTGTTTTGCATGGCCCGGTACCCCGGTTGGATGGATATTTCATTTACGTCCCAATGGAATGGTCTACAAGAAGCAAACTACGCACACCCGGAGCACCGCGCCTTTTTAAACGAACTCGCCCACGTTATAACCAACGAAATTACAGCACTCAGAGGATAAATCTACTGCCCCGCCCAAATCTCAATTAGACTACGCTCCGCCAACTGCAGAAACTGGTGTGGAAAGCAGTTAGTTTGGAGTAAAACAACCCTCGGAAAGGAGGCTGAAAAAGACTTTCAAAACACAGTAAGGCAAACAAAGGAGCGCAGTGTCATTCTCGTAATCGAATTGTCCAGGTAACTTCCAAATTCTCCAGACATCATACATCTTTCGTTTATGTCTGCAGCCAGGTGGAAATTATCCTATCAGTATGTTTAATTCACTTCAGGCGGGTTGGGGGGATAGAGAAGGCACGATGGTGTCTCTGAAAAACGTATATCCTCCAAGTGAAGGAATACGGCACGAGCAAGGTGAAATCACCGCTATTTGGAATGGCGAGGGGCTTGGACCAGGGACTCTGTACATTGCAGAAACGTGAGATTTTTAAAATTTTATCAAGAAACTGCGAGATTTGATTGAAATCGACTAGTATGTGTTTGACAAAGGCCTTTCCTCATCTTGCCAAACTCACGTGCGTAACATTTATTTTTCATTAACTATTTTTGGCATTCATCTCTCTCAGATGTGTATCATGGTTCGATGGGTCTGGAATGGGCTTTTCTTTGGAATACCGGTCAATCAGCCTCCACGCAATCTCGCGGGACCTTACCGCGTACCCGAAAGAGCACCTGTACGTCATGGTCAACACCAAACTCAAAGGTGAGGTTTCTCAAAGATTCTTTGTCTTTCTCTCAAGGCCAGTGTATTCAGAATAGTCTCACTTTCCGAAGTGCAATGAGACCATATCATTTTGAAGCGAGCGGAAAGTTATAAAAAGTTGAGCCTGTACATAGACCTAATTATTGTCTAATATTATGCACGAAAAGGTTGCTTCGACATAAGCGGTTTCTCACAGCATGCCAACCCAAAGACCGCATTGTAGCCTAACGTTACATTTTGTACTAACAAAGTAAGGGTGTATTCATTATTCGGATTCCGTTTCAAAATGTTTTGCAACAAACCCTTTACTCCAAAAAAGTTTAGCAATGAAAGAGTTTCTATCGGACAAATTCAGGAAGGGCCCTCAGTTTCTTTCTGTTTGGTTCCTAAAGTAAAATGTAACCGGTTTCCATAGCAAAAGATTTTGCAACAGACAACGTTTTGCAATCTGGCTAATGCATCCTTGGCATGCCTCCTGTCCAGCCTGGTCTCATAGACTAGACGTAACATAGTAAACGTAAATCCGGGATACTGAAATTAGTATGGTATGTTAGGTTTGGTATGGTTACATAAGACAGATTGGTTACTTAATGCAGAAACGAAAAGTAGGGTGTTTGGATGGGTGGGCGTATAATGCAAATGCCTAGCAACCCAAAGGTTGCGAATTCGAATCTTAACATGGACAGCTTTAGAATTTTAGCTAATTAGCAACTTAACTACTTGCTACTTTGCAACTACTTAGCATGTTAGCTAACCTTAACCCTTTTAGCGAACCCTTCCCCTAACCTTAACCTAACTCCTAAACTTAACCCTAACCTTAATAATAATGCCTAGCTAACGTTATCCAGCTAGCTAGAATTCGTAACATATCAAACATTTAGAAAATTTGTAAAATATTTTACATTTAACAAATTCATAACATATAATACGGATTGTAATTCGTAACATATCATACGAAATGGCAGATGAACAACCACAAATGAATACATACCATACGAAATTTATCATATCATACTAAATGGAGTCCCTCGGATTTACGTAAAGAATAATACAGAAAACTCTGAGACAGGTTGTCCTGTCAGGAACAGCCACCATTCATCCCACACATACTCACCCGCTGCTGAATGGCCGTTTTTACCCCCTAGAGAGGCTCATTGTCGTATTGCGGATGGGCGAGCTGCCAGTCACGGTTGCTCGGACATCCAATTCTCTCGAGAGCTTGTTTACAGCTGAGTTGCTGCAGAGACTAACCAATAAGCATGTCTTAGGTCATGCCAAGGTCATTAGACTTAACTTGCTCGCT
The DNA here is from genome assembly GCF_020615455.1 of Coregonus clupeaformis. Lineage (NCBI taxonomy): Eukaryota > Metazoa > Chordata > Actinopteri > Salmoniformes > Salmonidae > Coregonus > Coregonus clupeaformis. The sequence goes on along the minus strand of NC_059204.1, from coordinate 5,042,832 downwards.
TATGCCTATTCGTTTTGCCAATTGTTGCATTGTCGAAGGAACCTGCAATTAAGCATTTAGTTGGATTGTGTATCCTGTACATACGACTAATAAAATGGCAAACTTGAAATTGTACTTTGTCATTTTATTAATGCCAGTTAACAGTTATTGTAGTGCTCTTAGATTCACCTTCACACTTTTTTGGTAGGAAAGGTGGTTTAAAATGTTAAATAAAATATTGTTCCATTTGCACATTGGACACTTGGTTGTATAGGTAGTGAAAAATCAAAATGAAAGTCAACTTTCTGTCCATTTTTCTTTGAGTTAAGCTTTGTGGGGCTTTCATTCCTTTTATGGAAAGGAAAGAGCTGACATCCTTTGGGAGAGGAGGGTTTTCCTTAGCCCAGGTTCTAGACCAAGTGGAACTCGGGTCTAGTTGTATTACATATACCCACCTTGCGAGTTACTTCCCGACCTGTGACCGTTCCTGTTTGGGGACACTTTTCCCAAGTCCGAAGGTATATCCGTAATCTGTATACAGTTCTGATTGAAAAAGGCGTCCTGTGCATTGCCGAGTAGGCAAGACTTGTCTGACATCTGAGTGTTTTTCTGCTGTACTGTGTCAGTGGAGGCTCCTCAGAGGAAGGGGAGGACCATCCTACTCAGTAAATTTCAGAAAAATGTAAATAGTTAAACAAAGTTATCCTTTTTAGATAAAACTATACTAAATATATTCACTTGTCACCAAATAACTGATTTAAACACTGTTTTGCAGTGGTCTACAGTAGCCTCAGCAGCACCCTCTTGGGTAGCACCATGGTGTAGCCGGAGGACAGCTATTTTCTGTCTTCCGCTGGGTACATTGACTTCAATACAAAACCTTGGAGGCTCATGTTTCTCAACCCCTTCCATAGACTTATACAGTAATAATGACGACTTCCGAAGGATGTTGCCCAACCTCCGCTCTTGCAGTATGAACTGACATGTTGTCCATCCAATCAAAGGATCAGAGAATTAATATACACTACCGGTCAAAAGTTTTAGAACACCTACTCATTCAAGGGTTTTTCTTTATTTTTACTATTTTCTACATTGTAGAATAATAGTGAAGACATCAAAACTATGAAATAACACATATGGAATCATGTAGTAACCCAAAAAGTGTTAAACAAATCAAAATATATTTGAGATTCTTCAAATAGCCACCCTTTGCCTTGAGAGCTTTGCACACACTTTTATAACTGTTTGGAATAATGATTGCACCCAAGATCAGCTAGATGCAGGCAAGAGTGTGCAAGGCGGTATCGAATATGTCACCTTGATTACTCAAATGTGTCTCTCGACCTGTGCACATGTTAAACTTTCATTTGTAGGCTAGGTTGTAGCACCGTCACCGGCTTCATAAGGAAATGTGTGGGCGACGTTGTCCCTACAGTGACGGTTCGCTGCTTCCCCAATCAAAAGTCCTGGATTAACACGGAGGATCAAATCAAAATTTATTTGCCACATGGGCCGAATACAGCAGGTCTAGACCTTACAGTGAAATGCTTACTTACAAGCCCTTAACCAACAATGCAGTTTTAAGAAAATAAAAGTGTTAAGTAAAACATAAAAATAGCAAATATTAAAGAGCAGCAGTAAAATAAAATAACAGTAGAGAGGCTATACAGGGGGTACCGGTACAGTGTCATTGTGCGGGGGCACCGGTTAGTCGAGGTAATTGAGGTAATATGTACATGTGGGTAGAGTTAAAGTGACTATGCATAGATAATAAACAGAGTAGCAGCAGCGTAAAAGAGAAGGTGGGGTGGGGGGGCAATGCAAAAAGTCTGGGTAGCTATGATTAGCTGTTCAGGAGTCTTATGGCTTGGGTAGAAGCTGTTACGAAGCCTTTTGGACCTAGATTTGGCGCTCCGGTACCGCTTGCCATGCGGTAGCAGAGAGAACAGTCTATGACCATTTTTAGGGCCTTCCTTTGACACTGCCTGGTATAGAGGTCCTGGATGGCAGGAAGCTTGGCCCCAGTGATGTACTGGGCCATACACACTACCCTCTGTAGTGCCTTGCGGTCGGAGGCCGAGCAGTTGCCATACCAGGCGGTGATGCAACCAGTCAGGATGCTCTCGATGGTGCAGCTGTAGAACCTTTTGAGGACCCATGCCAAATCTTTTCAGTCTCCTGAGGGGAATAGGCTTTGTCGTGCCCTCTTCACGACTGTCTTGGTGTGTTTGGACCATGATAGTTTGTTGGTGATGTGGACACCAAGGAACTTGAAGCTCTCAACCTGGTCCACTACAGCCCCGTCGATGAGAATGGGGGCGTGCTCGGCCCTCCATTTCCTGTAGTCCACAATCATCTCCTTTATCTTGATCACGTTGAGGGAGAGGTTGTTATCCTGGCACCACTCGGCCAGGTCTCTGACCACCTCCCTATAGGCTGTCTCATCGTTGTCTGTGATCAGGCCTACCACTGTTGTCGTCGGCAAACTTAATGATGGTGTTGGAGTCGTGCCTGGCCATACAGTCATGGGTGATCAGGGAGTACAGGAGGGGACTGAGCACACACCCTTGAGGGGCCCCCGTGTTTAGGATCAGCGTGGCAGATGTGTTGTTACCTACCCTTACCACCTGGGGGCGGCCCGTCAGGAAGTCCAGGATCCAGTTGCAGAGGGAGGTGTTTAGTCCCAGGGTCCTTAGCTTAGTGATGAGCTTTCAGGGCACTATGGTGTTGAACGCTGAGCTGCAGTCAATGAATAGCATTCTCACGTAGGTGTTCCTCTTGTCCAGGTTGGAAAGGGCAGTGTGGAGTGCAATAGAGATTGGATCTGTTGGGGTGGTATGCAAATTGGAGTGGGTCTAGGGTTTCTGGGATAATGGTGTTGATGTGAGCCACGACCAGCCTTTTCATGGCTACAGATGTGAGTGCTACGGGTCGGTAGTCATTTAGACAGGTTACCTTAGTGTTCTTGGGCACAAGGACTATGGTGGTCTGCTTGAAACATGTTGGTATTACAGACTCAGTCAGGGACATGTTGAAAATGTTAATTGAAGACACTTGCCAGTTGGTCAGTGCATGCTCGGAGTACACGTCCTGATGATCTATCTGGCCTTCGGCCTTGTGAATGTTGACCTGCTTAAAAGTCATACTCACATCGGCTACGGAAAACGTGATCACATAGTCCTCCGGAACAGCTGATGCTCTCATGCATGCTTCAGTGTTGCTTGCCACGAAGCGAGCATAGAAGTGATTTAGCTCATCTGGTAGGCTTGTGTCACTGGGCAGCTCGCGGCTGTGCTTCCCTTTGTAGTCTGTAATAGCTTTCAAGCCATGCCACATCCGACGAGCGTCGGAGCCGGTGTAGTATGATTCAATCTTAGTCCTGTATTGACTCTTCGCCTGTTTGATGGTTCGTCGGAGGGCATAGCGGGATTTCTTATAAGCGTCCGGGTTAGAGTTCCGCTCCTTGAAAGCGGCAGCTCTACCCTTTAGCTCAGTGCGGATGTTGCCTGTAATCCATGGCTGTTGGTTGGGGTATGTACGTATGGTCACTGTGGGGACGACGTTATCGATGCACTTATTGATGAAGCCAGTGACTGATGTGGTGTACTCCTCAATGCTATCGGAAGAATCCCGGAACATATTCCAGTCTGTGCTAGCAAAACAGTCCTGTAGCTTAGCATCTGCCTCATCTGACCACTTCCTTATTAACCGAGTCACTGGTGCTTCCTGCTTTTAGTTTCTGCTTATAAGCAGGAATCAGGAGGATGGAGTTATGGTCAGATTTGCCAAATGGAGGGCGAGGGAGAGCTTTGTACGTGTCTCTGTGGGTCGAGTAAAGATGGTCTAGTGTTTTTTCCTCTGGTTGCACATTTAACATGCTGGTAGAAGTTAGGTAGAACGGATTTAAGTTTCCCTGCATTAAAGTCCCCTGCCACTAGGAGCGCTGCCTCTGGATGAGCGTTTTCCTGTTTACTTATGACCTTATACAGCTCATTGAGTGCAATCTTAGTGCCAGCATCGGTTTGTGGTGGTAAATAGACAGCTACGAAAAATATAGATGAAATCTCTCTTGGTAAATAGTGTGGTCTACAGCTTATCATGAGATACTCTACCTCAAGTAAGCAAAACCTCGAGACTTCCTTAGTATTAGATTTTATGCACCAGCTGTTGTTTACAAATATACACAGACCGCCACCCTTTGTCTTACCAGAGTCAGCCGTTCTATCCTGCCGATGTAGCGTATATCCCGCCAGCTGTATGTTATCCATGTCGTCGTTCAGCCACGACTCGGTGAAACATAAGATTACAGTTTTTAATGTCCCATTGGTAGGATAACCTTGATCTTAGGTCGTCCAATTTATTTTCAAATGATTGTACATTGGCTAATGGGATTGATGGAAGAGGCACTTTACTCGCTCGCCGTCGGATCCTTACAAGGCACCCCGACCTACGTCCACGATATATCCGTCTCATGCGAATGACGGGGATTTGGGCCTTGTCGGGTGTCTGTAGAATATTATTTGCATCCGACTCATTGATATAAAGATCTTTGTCCAATACGAGGTGAGTAATCACTGTCCTGATATCCAGAAGCTCTTTTTGGTCATAAGAGAAGGTGGCAGAAACATTATGTACAGAATAAATTACAAATAACGCGAAAAAACACTGATAATAGTACAATTGGTTAGAGGGCTGTAAAACGGCAGGTATCTTCTCCGGCGCCATTATCTGGCGCTAAGCTAAGCGTCATCAAACGAGCAAAAGGTCAATATAGGAATAAAGTGGAATCATACTACACAAGCTCTAATTTACGCCGCATGTGGATTACAAAGGAAGACCCAGCTGTGATCTGCCCAACGATGCCACTCTTCCAGACGAACTCAATACATTTTATGCACGCTTCGACAATCACACCGTGCGTGAGGGGCCCCACTGACTCAGGACTGGGTGATCTCGCTCTCCGAGGCCAAGGTGAGGTAAGGTCTTTTAAATCAGGTTAAAACTCACGGGGCCGGACGGTATTCCAGGGAGCGTTCTCAGAGCATGTGCCGATCAGCTGGCAGGCATATTCACGGTAATAAAATGCAAATGAATTACTTAAAAATCATAATGTGATTTTCTGGATTTTTGTTTTAGATTCCGTCTCTCACAGTTGAAGTGTACCTATGATAAAAATTACAGACCTCTACATGCTTTGTAAGTAGGAAAACCTGCAAAATCGGCAGTGTATCAAATACTTGTTCTCCCCACTGTATACTGACTACCCACACACACTTGCCTAAAATCATCATTTACGTTGCTGCTACTCTGTTTATCATATCCTGATGCCTAGTCACCTTACCCATATACATACACTACGTGACCAAAAGTATGTGGACACCTGCTCATCGAACATCTCATTCCAAAATCATGGGCATTAATATGGAGTTGGTCCCCCCTTTGCTGCTATAACAGCCTGCGCTCTTCTGGGAAGGCTTTCCACTAGATGTTTGAACTTTGCTGCAAGGACTTGCTTCTATTCAGCCACAAGCATTAGTGAGGTCAGGCACTGATGTTCTGCGATTAAGCCTGGCTCGCAGTCGGCGTTCCAATTCATCCTAAAGGTGTTCGATGGGGTTGAGGTCAGGGCTCTGTGCAGGCCAGTCAAGTAATTCCACACCGATCTCAACAAACCATTTCTGTATGGACCTCACTTTGTGCACTGGGGCATTGTCATGCTGAAACAGGAAAGGGCCTTCCCCAAACTGTTGCCACAAAGTTAGAAGCACAGAATCGTCTAGAATGACATTGTATGCTGTAGCGTTAAGATTTCCCATCACTGGAAGTAAGGGGCCTAGCGTGAACCATGAAAAACAGCCCCAGAACATTTATTCCTCTCAACCAAACTTTTGTTGGAACTATACATTGGGGCAGGTAGTGTTCTCCTGGCATCCGCCAAACCCAGATTCGTCCGTCAGACGATGGTGAAGCGTGATTCATCACTCCAGAGACTCGTTTCCACTGCTCCAGAGTCCAATGGCGGCAAGCTTTACACCACTCCAGCTGACGCTTGGCATTGCGCATGGTGATCTTAGGCTTGTGTGCGGCTGCTCGGCCATGGAAAGCCATTTCATGAAGCTCCCGACAAACAGTTATTGTGCTGACGCTGCTTCCAGAGGCAGCTTGGAACCCGGTAGTGAGTGTTGCAACCGAGGACAGACGATTTTTACACGCTACTCGCTTCAGCACTCAGCGGTCCCGTTCTGTGCGCTTGTGTGGCCTACCAGTTCACGGCTGAGCCATTGTTACTCCTAGATGTTTCCACTTCACAATAACCGCACTTACAGTTGACCAGGGAAGCTCTAGCAGGGCAGAAATTTGATGAACTGACTTGTTGGAAAGGTGGCATCCTATGCCGGTGCCACGTTGAAAGACACTGAGCTCTTCAGTAAGGCCATTCTACTGCCAATGTTTGTTTATGGAGATTGCATGGCGGTGTGCTCGGTTTTATACCTGTCAGCAACGGGTGTGGCTGAAATAGCCAAATCCACTAATTTGAAGGGGTATGCACATACTTTTGTGTGTAAATTCAGAAAAAAAAGAAACGTCCCTTCTTCAGGACCCTGTCTTTCAAAGATAATTTGTAAAAATCCAAATAACTTCACAGATCTTCATTGTAAAGGGTTTAAACACTGTTTCCCATGCTTGTTCAAAGAACCATAAACAATGAATGAACATGCACCTGTGGAACGGTTTTAAGACACTAACAGCTTACAGACGGTAGGCAATTAAGGTCACAGTTATGAAAACTTAGGACACTAAAGAGGCCTTTCTACTGACTCTGAAAAACACCAAAAGAAAGATGCCCAGGGTCCCTGCTCAGCTGCGTGAACGTGCCTTAGGCATGCTGCAAGGAGAAATGACGACTGCAGATGTGGCCAGGGCAATAAATTGCAATGTCTGTACTGTGAGACGCCTAAGACAGAGCTACAGGGAGACAGGACGGACAGGTGATTGTCCTCGCAGTGGCAGACCATGTGTAACAACACCTGCACAGGATCGGTACATCCGAACATCACACCTGCGGGACAGGTACAGGATGGCAACAACAACTGCCCGAGTTACACCAGGAACGCACAATCCCTCCATCAGTGCTCAGACTGTCTGCAATAGGCTGAGAGAGGCTGGACTGAGGGCTTGTAGGCCTGTTGTAAGGCAGGTCCTCACCGGCAACAACATCGCCTATGGGCACAAACCCACCATCGCTGGACCAGACTGGTCTTGCAAAAAGTGCTCTTCACTGACGAGTCACTGACAAGGACACATTATTCAATTTCTGTTAGTCACATGTCAGTGGAACTTGTTCATTTTGTCTCAGTTGTTGAATCTTATGTTTATACAAATATTTACACATGTTAAGTTTGCTGAAAATAAACGCAGTTGACAGTGAGGACGTTTTTCTTTTTTTGCTGAGTTTGTGTATAGATCTAGCTATCACTCCAGTATCCCTGCACATTGTAAATATGGTATTGGAACTGACCCTGTATGTAGCTTCTTACACTCTCCTTTTCTTTTTATTTAGTGTGTATTTTTGATCTACCTTATGTCGTGGAAATTACCACCAGGGACACTTGAAGTCAATCTTAAATTAATCATTGTTTATTAACAGCAAGCTGGAGAGGTCACAGTCAAACTTAGATGCGTAAAGTACCGGTCTGAAGTGAGCTCTACCGGGGCAGTTTGGTTAGTTCTCTTATATACTGCTTAAACAGACAAGTTATATTTGCATGATTTAGCTTATTCATCATTCATAATTAATTCATTAACGTTTGGTTCATGCATGTGACTGACCAATACCTCATGAGGCGGCTTCTCTCCAAGCTGAGAGATCCCTTTCGTTCTCAAAACAATGTTCTGGGCGTACTGCCAAATTGCAGATACTGATAATGAGGATTCCTCCCAGGCACGATCTAGCAGTCACTTGCATGAACCCAGTCGAATTGGTAATTAGAAAAGCACAAACACAAAATGTTCCATCATATTTGTTATTGACTCTATGGCTGCGTTTATCCGGGCAGCCCAATTCTGATCTTTTGCCCAATTTTTTTGTAGCAAAATATCTGAATTGGGCTGCCTGTGTAAACGCAGATTAACAAGTTACCCCCCCACACACAGATAACTGTGAGAAGGATGTGGAGGAAGAGGATGATGAAGATGAGAGTACTGATGATGACTGCGATGCTGATTCCATAAGTCCTGTTACAGAGATCCGTTTTGTGCCCAGTGACACGGCTTCCTGTAAGTGGTAACTGTGGAATAACATACTTCACCCTATTGTGAGCTATATCAGCACAGTATTGGACTCTGTAATAGATATTCAGGCCTGAGCTAAATTTGAAAATGAACCCCAAAGGAATGTTACTTAGATCGGACCAAATTGATGGTCCCTTTTACAGCTGAAGAGGTAACAACTTAGATCTATGGTTCGGGGAAAGTGTTGGTTTGAACAACTTTCCCAAATACTTCCTGAATTTGTGTGTGTGTTTTCCACCCTCCAGTGGAGCCCATGTTCTCAGCCATCTCTGAATGCCAGGCCCTGCACCCTGACCCTGAAGACTCAGACTCTGAGGGAGATGAGTACGACGTTGAAGAAGCTGGTGAGTGAGCACTCCATGGCCATGTTCAGTATTCATTAGGGCACACAGCAGAATGTTTTGCAACGGGAAACGAAAATGAACCTTTCCCATTGAACAAGTCCAGGTAGTCCCTCCCTGCTTTAGTCTTCTGCCGTTTGGTGCCTAATGAACACAACCTGTCTTTCTTGCCAACAAATGAACTTCTCTTGACCTCTAGACTTGGATGTTTCATGGCTAAATGTCCTCCATGCACCTCCTCGACACCTTGACAACTGTTCTGCGATCAGTATAAGGATGCACATTAATTTGTCTCATTCAGGTCGTGTTGGACTAGGTCAGTGCTAAAATAATAATTGATGTTGGCTAACTTTAACGAAAGTGTTCATTCGGTTTATGATGCCATGCCTAAACGCATAGTGACTGTAAATCCAGAATAAACATACTTTTTTTAAATTTGATTTTTTATTTAAAGACCACAACATACTTTAGTCCCACAGAATAATTTCATTGGGGCGCCCAGTGTCAACTATATGTGGATATTTTACTAACCCTGCGGTCTCCTGTCTCACCCACCCACAGAACAGGGTCAGATAGACCTGACCGCATTTTACAATTTTGAGGATGGTCTGTCCCAGCTCACCCTGGAGGGCCAGGCCACCCTGGAAAAACTGGAGGGGATGCTGGCCAACTCTGCATCCCAGAAACACCACTGTGTGGCCGGGGCCATGCCCGAGGACACCCCAACGGGATGCTGCAATGGTATGGGCTTGAAACAAATTGGAATGTGGTCTGCATTGCTTTGTATATGCACCTGGGTCGCCTTCATTAGGGCATGCAATGGAAAAAGAAAATGAGTCCAAGTTGTCCCTCCCCGTTTCAGTCTTTCTGTTTGGTGCCTAATGAACACCCCTGATTTGGGTAACAGTAGGTCCTAGGGGTGGACATTTTGTGGTAGTACCGGGAAAAATGCAAGATGCTCTGATGAAGATACATGAAGCATCAGCGACACGTGTCAGCATTTGATTATTGAAGGGAATCAATTTGCCGTCCTGAACCTCCTGCCAGCATTTTAGTTTAACAGTATTAAGCACCCCATCAGTAGTCTAGCCTCAAATTCCAAACTGAATAACACTAGGTTTCACTATTGTTTCAAGTAGCCCTTATGTTACTGAATGTATTCATATTTCGTTATCAACAAATGCTGCAAAAAGTACAGATGTGTAAAATGCACATAAAATTAACAATAGCGTTTGGATTCAGTCTAGTAAGCTGGACGGCTTTGTCCTCACCTTTTTGATCCATTCATTTCCCCATAATCTCCAGACTGTTCCTTTTCAATTGCTACCATGGTTATGCATTTCATATTTCATCTGTAAGAAACATTTTAATTTAGTGTTGTCCGTGATATAGGCCAATTCCCATGAGTGTAAAGGTTTAAGAAACGCAGCATAATTCAGCCCTGTTTTCAAGGCTTCCCCTTCAGCAGTCCAGTAAAAATAAAATCTAATACCCCATAATGACAAAGCAAAAACAGGTTTTAGAAATGTTAGCGCATTTATTAAAAAGAAGAAACTGAAATATTACATTTACATAAGTATTCAGACCCTTTACTCAGTACTTTGTTGAAGCACCTTTGGCAGCGATTAGTCTCAAGTCTTCTCGGGTATGACGCTACAAGCTTGGCACACCTGTATTTGGGGAGTTTCTCTCATTCTTCTCTGCAGATCCTCTCAAGCTCTGTCAGGTTGGATGGGGAGCGTCGCTGCACAGCTATTTTCAGGTCTCCCAGAGATGTTCGATCAGGTTCAAGTCCGGGCTCTGGCTGGGCCACTCAAGGACATTCAGAGACTTGTCCCGAAGCCACTCCTGCGTTGTCTCGGCTGTGTGCTTAGGTTTGTTGTCCTGTTGGAAGGTGAACCTTCGACCCAGTCTGAGGTCCTGAGCGCTCTGGAGCAGGTTTTCATCTCTCTGAGGTCCTGAGCGCTCTGTGCTCCGTTCATCTTTCCCTCGATCCTGACTAGTCTCCCAGTCCCTGCCGCTGAAAAACACCCCCACAGCATGATACTGCCACCACCATGCTTCACCGTAGGGATAGTGCCAGGTTTCCTCCAGACGTGACGCTTTGCATTCAGGCCAAAGAGTTCAATCTTGGTTTCATCAGACCAGAGAATCTTGTTTTCATGGTCTGAGAATCCTTTAGGTGCCTTTTGGCAAGCTCCAAGCAGGCTGTTGTGTGCTTTTTTTTACTGAGGCGTGGCTTCCATCGGGCCACTCTACCATAAAGGCCTGATTGGTGGAGTACTGCAGAGATGGTTGTCCTTCTGGAAGGTTCTCCCATCTCCACAGAGGAACTCTGGAGCTCTGTCAGTGACCATCGGGTTCTTGGTCACCTCTCTGACCAAGGCCCTTCTCCCTCGATTGCTCAGTTTGGCCGGGCGGCCAGCTCTAGGAAGAGTCTTTGGTGGTTCCAAAATTCTTCAATTTTAAGAATGATGGAGGCCACTGTGTTCTTGAGGACCTTCAATGCTGCAGACATTTTTTGGTACCCTTCCCCAGATCTGTGCCTCGACACAATCCTGTCTCGGAACTCTAGGGACAATTCCTTCGATCTCATGGCTCGGTTTTTGCTCTGACATGCACTGTCAACTGTGGGACCTTTATATAGACAGATGTGTGCCTTTCCAAGTCATGTCCAATCAATTGAATTTACCACAGGTGGACTCTAATCAAGTTGTAGAAACATCTCAAGGATGATCAATGGAAGCCTGATGCACCGGAGCTCAATTTCGAGTCTCCTAGCAAAGGGTATGAATACTTATGTAAAAAAAAAGGTTTTCTGTTTTTTTTATTTGTAATACATTTGCAAAATTGTCTAAACCTTTTGTCATTATGGGGTTTGTGTGTGTGTAGGTTGTGATTTTGTATTTATTTAATCAATTTTAGAATAAGGCTGTAACGTAACAAATGTGGAAAAAGTCAAGGGGTCTGAATACTTTCCGAATGCACTGTATGATGACGTTAGAGGAGGAAATGCAGAGTTTTGGGAAGCATAGTCTTGTTTTCCTTTTAACTCTCACTTGATTATTACCGCCCAAAATCCTTTTAGGTCAAGGGACATAAAAAGAAAAAAAAACTATTCGAGGGTGTTCTTCATTAGGGCACGCAGCAGAAAGCTTTTTAAAATGTTTTGCAACGGAAAATGGAAATTAGTGTTTAAGTCCAAGTAGTCCCTCCCTGTTTGTCAGTTTTCTTCCGTTTGGTGCTGAATGGACGCTACCCACGGGTCTGCTTTGAGGAGATTAAGCTCAGATTGAGTGGCACACCACCAGCAGATGGCCCAAGTGAAGCAATTAAGCAGTCTTCCAACGTTCAAACACCATGTGACCAGAGACCTACACCACCTTTGGGGTGAAGTTTCCCCTAGGTACAGATGTAAAATCAGCTTCCCCAATCCTAATCTTATCCGTTAGTGAAGGAAATGCAAAACGGATCATCATGTATGGGCAACTTCACCCTACCCCCTTTCACCACGTTAGATATGTTGACACTTAAGTGCCAGTATAGCATAGCACATTCCATTCCATTTCGGGCGGGGTGTAGTGTCATGTATATGCTACAGCGAATGTCCTCCATACTGTAATATATAGGTTTATGAGTTGTCACCTTAAGTGACTGAGGCGTTTGAAACAGGATGGTGGAGCGCACTCGTGTTGCATGCATGCGTTCCATACATTCTATAGGGCAACGCTGCCAGATGCACAAAGCTTTGCTTTGCAACGCTGCTGCCTGTCGTTGCTGCGTCACAGAGTCCAATTGACACCCGACACTAACCTTTTTGGTCTGTGACCTTAGGGTAGCTAGTGGATCCCCAACCTATTCTTGATTATATTCCACTTATTTGAACTATTCCAGTTCTAGCATGGCTGATCTGATACCATGAATTGGTCAATTAATCGTCAAGCCTTTGATTAGTTAGCCTTTCCTCAACTGAACTGGTCAACTGAATGAACAGCGACATAGAGGAATATTAACATTTTATGAAAATAGTTTTCGGCATAGCCTCGTCTCAGGAATTATCCTTGGAGCCGAAATTCTGATTTCAGGTAGCCAGCCCTATGGGGGAAACTGGCATCGAGACCCCCTGCTGGGAGAAAGGAGTTTGATGGGTCTTAAACTGGTGGTGGGGAGGTGGATGGTTGTCAAACTGTTACAAAAAAACAGCAAGTGAGAGAACAAAGGGTAAGTTGACATAAATGCATCCTGCGATTTACGCCCATTGGTTGAGAGGAAGGTGATAATTGCAAGCGTTAGCCCATAGGATAAACAGCAAGCGTGAGGAATGTGTATTATTGTGCCATGCTCATAGGCTATAAGGGAAATAGGTGTATGACATTCCGCACGTGGCAAATAGAAAGGAGTAGATATGAAGCTTTGATAGTTTGTAAACACTAATATATTCCCACTATGATCATAGAGGAAGCAATGTGAATATACACTACCGTTCAGAAGTTTGGGGTCACTTAGAAATGTCCTCATGTTTTCTAAAGAAAAGCAAAAAAAATGGTCCCTTGAAATAACATCAAATTGATCAGAAATACAGCGTAGACATTATTGTAAATGGCTATTGTAGCTGGAAACGGCTGATTTTTAATGGAATATCTACATAGGCGTACAGAGGCGCATTATCAGCAACCATCAGTCCTGTGTTCCAATGGCACGTTGTTTGCTAATCCAAGTTTATCATTTTAAAAGGCTAATTGATCATTAGAAAACCCTTTTGCAATGATGTTAGCGAAGCTGGAAACTGTTGTGCTGATTTAAAGGTTGCAAAGAAAAAGCTATATCTCAGACTGGCCAATAATAAGAAAAGATTAAGATGGGCAAAATAACACTGGACTTTTTCTTTGCAACTCTGCCTAGAAGGTCAGCATCCCGGAGTCGCCTCTTCACTGTTGACGTTGAGACTGGTGTTTTGCGGGTACTATTTAATGAAGCTGCCAGTTGAGGCGCCTGTTTCTCAAACTAGACACACTAATGTATTTGTCCTCTTGCTCATTTGTGCACCGGGGCCTCCCACTCCTCTTTCTATTCTGGTTAGAGCCAGTTTGCGCTGTTCTGTGAAGGGAGTAGTACACAGTGTTGTACGAGATCTTCAGTTTCTTGGCAATTTCTCGCATGGAATAGCCTTCATTTCTCAGAACAAGAATAGACTGACGAGTTCCAGAAGAAAGTTATTTGTTTCTGGCCATTTTGAGCCTGTAATCAAACCCACAATTGCTGATGCTCCAGATACTCAACTAGTCTCAAGAAGGCCAGTTTTATTGCTTCTTTAATCAGCACAACAGCTTTCAGCTTTGCTAACATAATTGCAAAAGGGTTTTCTAATGATCAATTAGCCTTTTTAAAATTATAAACCTGGATTAGCAAACACAACGTGCCATTGGAACACAGGACTGATGGTTGCTGATAATGGGCCTCTGTACGCCTATGTAGATATTCCATTAAAAATCAGCCGTTTCCAGCTACAATAGCCATTTACAACATTAACAATGTCTACACTGTATTTCTGATCGATTTGATGTTATTTCAATGGACAAAAAAATTGCTTTTCTTTCGAAAACAAGGACATTTCTAGGTGACCCCAAACTTTTTAACGGTAGTGTATTTGCTTACTGATGAAGTTAAAGAAGCAAGCCATTCAGACCACCTTAGTGATGTTGAACTTGTTGACCAGTTCTCGTGCTGGAATAAGATCAAATAAGTGCAACTTGTTGGGGGTACCGATACTCAAGTTTGGGAAACACTGACTTAGGGTATAGAGTGATATAACTGAAGTTTCCTCAGGGGAAAATTACAGTAATTATATCCTATTCAATATGGGATCTTTTCCAATTGTTCCAGGGATATTTCATTGTTCCTATTACATTTAAATTTTTGTCATTTAGTAGACGCTCTTATCCAGAGCGACTTACAGTAGTGAGTGCATGCATTTTCATATTTGTTCGTAATGATCCCCCGTGGGAATCGAACCTACAACCCTGGCGTTGCAAGTGCCATACTCTACCAACTGAGCCACACTATTCTCTCCTCTTCACCTGCAGTACCTCAAACACTGAGTATACAAACATTAAGAACACCTGCTCTTTCCATGAGACTGACCAGGTGAAAGCTATGATCCCTTATTGATGTCACTGGATTGTGTATGTGTGCCATTCAGAGGGTGAATGGGAAGACAAAAGATTTTAGTGCCTTTGAATGGGGTCTGGTAGTAGGAAGGTGTTCCAAATGTTTGGTATACTCAGTGCAAGTGTCATGTTCAGTAGGAAAATATTTTTAAATGGAGTGAAACGGGGAGGTACTGCCTTATCCAATGAACACATTTTCCATTGCAAAACATTTTGCTACAGTTTGCACTCAGGTGTCCAGAAGGACAAGTTGTTTAATGAAATACTTATCTGACTCCTACCCTTCCTCTCCACCTCCAGAGTCTGGTGCAGTAGGGGTCTCAGGACAGTTTGAAGACGCCGACGTTGATCATTGGTAAGACTGTCACCTTCCTCCTGGGAATGGGTTCAATTGATTGATTTAGATTTTTATTGGATAATTAAAAGTACATAGGCTTCTCCAGGTGGTTGATTTTATATAATTCAGTGATTCCATCACTAGCACACCTGATTCAACTAGTCAAAGCCCTTTTATTAGCTGTGTCAGGTGTGCTAGTACTGGAATAGACTAAATAAGGGGAACGGCTGGGGGTACTCGAACAGAGGTTAGGGAAACGCTGCTATTATGCCTCAAATAATTATTAGGGCTCATGATTGGCTCTCTCCTCCTGTGCTGTTGCTAATTGTATTGTTGGGTTTTAAATGATTGTGTGACTATGAATGGCTCTGTTCCCGTGCGTAGTTTTAACGATCCCTGTACTGTAATCAAGCTGGGTAGTTCTAATACTCTCGTTGGCAGAGACTGCCTAGCTTGGCCTGCAACTGATAAATTCCACCTTCCATTCACCCGTGGCACAAGTTCCCCCTAGACTTTACACAGTGTGATTTTAATCATTGACTCACGCTCCAGTCCCTTACCCCAAGGCCACCTATAGCGTGTTCAAGCAGTCATTTTATTTTAGCACTTTTTGGACTAATGAAGAGTCATGATAACATGGCCATGATGTCACCGTGATCAGGTCCATTTCCTGGCCACTAATCAGCCGTGTGAAATGTGATCTTGTGTTGCAGATGGAACAGAGAGGCCCTTGTTCGCACCCCCCTGACTGAAAGCTTTTTGAAAACGGGGGCATTAGGGTGGAATCGAGGAGGGAGGCCTAAAGGTCTGATTGCGTAACACAGATGCAGGGAGGGCCAAGGCACTGGGTCTCCTCTGAATGAGTACAGAGAAATAATTTTGAAAGTCTCACCCAGCTAATCTCTACTGGCGGGTCACCATAGGCCTCTAAGTCTGGAAGACTAACACAAATAACAACTCACTTTTTTTTATGTGGAGTTTCCATTTTTGTTACTGAGAGAAAAGACCAGCAGATTTATTTTGAGCTTTGTATGTTCAAATACTAAATAATAAAACTTGGTTTTGTATAAAGCAAAGTGTGTGTGTGAGAATGGATTAATTGGTAGTTGAAATGTAGTCAAACATAATCTGATTCATCTGAAGTGAGCACAAGGACTTTCAAACAGCAACTTGTAAATCCAATCAACCTTCTACTGTAATTCTTATCAACCTGTGTTTTAACAAGTGATAAGTTGCAGGATAAGGATTTGAGATGTAATGCTGGTGGGATGTTCAGTTGGCTGCCACAGGCCAGCTCTAGGGCCGTAACAACATTGTTTGCTGAAAATACTTTTTGTTTGCCAACTGGCACCCTGGTTGAGTGGCATTGTGTTTTTCTGTAGGACTGCCACTCTACCCCCCCCCTTGTTGAAAGAAAGCTTTGTGTGTGGGGCGTGGGGGGGTCTGGCTCTACTGCCACGCAGAGAAAGAATGGATTCAGAGGATTTATGCTGAAATACAGTGACCGCTCAGAGCCCAAACACCATCCCAGTCCCCTTTTCTCTTTTGATCGTTCCTTCTCCATTTAAAAGGGAAATAGTGTTGGGAAGTCTTTCTGCACACCGTGTGCATTTTAATCAGAGGGAAAGCATTGTTGAATTTTTTTAATATATATAAAATCTGTAATGAAAAATTGCAGTAGGCTACTGGATCCCAATTATTTTTTGATCCTGCTTTGGAATATACTGCTAACTGATAATCTGTTTCCACTAGTTCCAAAAATGCAGGAGAATGTGGATGTTGCTGAATAACCAGCTAACCATTTAAACTGTTTGGAGGAAACAAAAAGTTGAAAATAACATCACTTTAAATACTTTTGAGTAATCTTCAGGATCAAATTCTGAGCTAACAAGTTCTACAGTGAAGGAAGTTGTGCTGTGTTTACTGTTTTAGTTTGTAATGCTCAATTATGGAGATGGAATCTCTAAAGCCAACTGTACAGGACGGACACTCCACCCAGTTTACCGCCTTCCCCAGAGCTTAAAATACTGACTTGATAACATGATGATACAAACAGTTCAATGTTTTCTAGTGGTAAAATTACCCAATATAATAAGCAATTTCCTTTAGCATTACTCCTTATGGCTGTTGGGAATTTGGGATATGTGGGAATATTGTGATGGTGTATTCTGAGATAATCCCCATATTTTAGATTTTATTAAATCGCAAAACATTTATTTTATTTTGAACATTAACTTTTTTCCTTTTTAGCAATTCTTTAACTAAACAAGCTTCTGTTCAGCTAAAGCAAAAACGGTGTCTGTCTCAGAACTATACCTACAAGCAGAAGTGTATCTTTTGTAGATAAATTCGATGTACTATTTGCCCATCTGAATTGCAGCAGAACTCTGAAAATGGAGGCAGCTAGTACACAGAACACTAGGGTAAAAATCTACAGACAAACTGAGAAATTCAAACAGAAATGCAAATTATATGCAGGTCCTCATGTCCGTAAAAAAAAAAAAAAGTACATATTTTTGAATTAAGTAACAGAATCACCACTGACTGCAATAAGAGCTCTATCTTAAAGAACAAAACAATCTCCATGCATCATTTAACAAATTGAATACTCTTCTTTGGCCTGAGACGCTACTGAGGTACTGCTGGACAAACAACATTGTAGAATTCCTTCTAGAATCAACATTTATAGAACCATTATGAAGATGGCATTATAGAACCGTTATGCACGAGATAGAAGTGGAGTAGTGATTGAGTCGAGGCATTTTGTGTTTTCTATGGCTTTGTCTGAAACTGCACCCTATTCACTAGTGTGTGTGTGTGTGTGTGGATATAGTACACTACTTTTGACCAGGGCCTATAGGGCTGTGATCAAAAGTAGTGCACTATATATAGGGAATAGGATGCCATTTCAAAGACGCTCACTGTTATGTAACTGCAGTGAGGTAATGCCAGGGTTTGCCTATACATTCTGAGTTTACTCTTTGGCAGAAAGAGAAAGCAAAGTGACTTGCAGTTATAATGCATTGTAAGACTTGACATGAGCATTTGACCCCTTCATAACCCCTTAAATGTCTAATCATAATAATCCAGACTATTCATAACATATTATAACCCTTGTTTTTAGACAAAGGCTCATACATATTTATACTGGGAGTGGTACCATGACTCAGGTGCTTTTACCTATGGCAACTAAAATGGGACAGTTGAAGCGTGGTCAAACACCAGCACACATGCAAAGACTAAGGTACTCCATCGGTTGGAACAGAACTTTAAACATTTGAGGGGCTGCAAACGCCTGGCTCCATTTGCATTGCAGAATGTTTTTCACTGAGGTATGTCACTCTGCCTTCTATAGATAGGTATGTCACAATGACTGACGATATTAGGAACTGGGAGGGGCCTGGTGCCCAACTGGATGTATGTCACGCAGCTGAGAGTCGAGTGTGGAGACGAATGGGTTCGGTTCAGTCAGTCGTCCTGATAAGCCCTTGTAAACTAAAGTGATGTTTGTCAATGGGGCGAGGGAGGAATAACTTGTAGTATTGGTCACCATCTCCAATTTGTTTCATCCCACTTGATTTTATTTTGAGTAGGATAGCAGCCTACATGTGAAATAACTTGAAATATTCTTAGTAACCATCTGGATGTCACCGTGAAACAGTCTACCTTCACTGCTCAATGGGGAGAGTTTGCGCTGCAAGCCGACAACACGGGGCACCATGTCCTTCGCTCCCGCTTACTGCAGTAAGGAGAGGGAAGTAGCTAGATAGTGTAGCCAATATCAGGCCAGTAAGGAGAGGGAAGTAGCTAGATAGTGCAGCCAATATCAGGCCAGTAAGGAGAGGGAAGTAGCTAGATAGTGTAGCCAATATCAGGCCAGGGTGACCGCTAAAGCACATTTTATTGTAGTGATTTTCACCGTACAACTATGGCATTAGCATCTAACGTTACATTTTTGTAAAAAAGTAAAACTATTACTCCGATTAAAAGCTGAATGCTTCTGAACACTCCCAAGTCCCAATTTAGTCAGACAAGTTTCAAATTCTAGCTCAACTTTCTAGCCACAATCATTAAACTAGCTAGCTGTGAACGGCTCATCAGGATGACTGGCTGCAGCTGAGCTGTGGTCTGAGCATTTCTTATTATTCTGTATGTAAATCCGAGACTCCATTTAGTATATGTTACGTTTGTGGATGTCCATCACCCATTTCGTCTATGTTACCAATTTCAATTCTTAAATGTTGAGAATTTGCTAAAACGTACAATATGTTACGAATTTGCAAAATGTATGATATGTTACAAATTCTAGCTAGGTGGCTAACGTTAACTAGCTGGCTAACATTAGGGTTAAGTTTAGGCGTTAGGTTAAAGGGTTAGGGGAAGGGTTAGCTAACATGCAAAGTAGCTAAACAGTAGTAAATAGTTGCTAAATTGCTAAAGTTGTCTGTGATGAGATTCGAACTCGCAACCTTTGGATTGATAGACGTTCGACATACGATCACCCATCCACCCCAACCAACCACCATACTTTTGTTTTTGCCTTAAGTAACCATCTGTCTTATGTAACCATACCAAATGTAACATATCATACTAATTTGAGTGTCTCGGATTTTCACTGTTACGTCTAGTCTGAGACCAGGTTGCTGACTGAACCAAATATTTGTCTCCACTCAACTCTCGTTGCGCGTCATCAATTTGGGCACCAAGCGTGTCTGTATAGCCTCTCCCTTAGGAACATGTCTAGTATTCCTTTCCTTTCCATTCTGCTCATCTTGAGTATGTTGTACTGGTGTAGTCATCCCGGGTATAAGGTTCATACAGCAACAACGTGGTACAGTGCATTCGGAAAGTATTCAGACCCCTTCACTTTTTCCACATTTTGTTACGTTACAGCCTTATTCTAAAATGGATTAAATAAAAAATTACTCAATCTACTCACAATACCCCATAATGACAAAGCAAAAACACGATTTTTGAAATGTTTGCAAATTTATTACAAATGTAAAACAGATACCTTATTTACATAAGTATTCAGACCTTTTGCTATGCGACGCAGTTGAGCTCAGGTGCATCCTGTTTCCATTGATCATCCTTGATGTTTCTACAACTTGATTGGAGTCCACCTGTGGTAAATTTAAATTAATTGGTCATGATTTGGAAAGGCACACACCTGTCTCTATAAGGTCCCACAGTTGACAATGCATGTCAGAGCAAAAACCAAGCCATGAGGTCGAAGGAATTGTCCGTAGAGCTCCGAGACAGGATTGTGTCGGCACAGATCTGGGGAAGGGTACCAAAACATTTTCTGTAGCATTGAAGGGTCCCCAAGAACACAGTGGCCTCATCATTCTTAAATGGAAGAAGTTTGGAACCACCAAGGTTCTTCCTAGAGCTGGCCGCCCGACCAAACTGAGCAATCAGGGGAGAAGGGCCTTTGTCAGGGAGGTGATCAAGAACCCGATGGTCACTCTGACAAAGCTCCAGAGTTCTTCTGTGGAGATGGAAGAACCTTCCAGAAGGACAACCATCTCTGCAGCACTCCACCAATCAGGCCTTTATGGTAGAGTGGCCAGACGGAAGCCACTCGTCAGTAATAGGCACATGACAGCCCGCTTGGAGTTTGCCAAAAGGCACCTAAATGACTCTCAGACCATGAGAAACAAGATTCTCTGGTCTGATGAAACCAAGATTGAACTCTCTGGCCTGAATGCCAAGCGTCACGTCCCTACGGTGAAGCATGGTGGTGGCAGCATCATGCTGTGGGGATGTTTTTCAGCGGCAGGGACTGGGAGACTAGTCAGGATCGAGGGAAAGATGAACGGAGCAAGGTACAGAGAGATCCTTGATGAAAACCTGCTCCAGAGCGCTCAGGATCTCAGACTGGGGGCGAAGGTTCACCTTCCAACAGGAGAATGACCCTAAGCACAACACCAAGACAACGCAGGAGTGGCTTCGGGACAAGTCTCTGAATGTCCTTGAGTGGCCCAGCCAGAGCCCCGACTTGAACCTGATCGAACATCTCTGGAGAGACCTGAAAATAGCTGTGCAGCGACATTCCCCATACAACCTGACAGAGCTTGAGAGTATCTGTAGAGAAGAATATCCAAGAAGACTCGAGGCTGTAATTGCTGCCCAAGGTGCTTCAACAAAGTACTGAGTAAAGGGTCTGAATGTGATATTTCATTATTTATTTTTATTTTATAAATTTGCAAAAATGTCTAAAGACCTGTGTTTGCTTTGTCATAATGGGGTGTTGTGTATCGATTGAGGGGGAAAAAACTATTTAAACAATTTTAGAATAAGGCTGTAACGTAACAATGTGGAAAAGGTCAAGGGAACTGAATACTGTGCCATTGCTGTAGTCATCCAGAGTAGAAGGTTCATTTCAGTTCATGCAGTCATGACAGTGTCGGGATAGGTTCATACGGGAACATGTTATGCCATTAGAGGTAACCCTGCACTAATGACTAAAATGTATATTGCGTAATGACGAAGTCCAGGGAGCTTTTTCTCAGCACATTTTCCCATATAAAAATCTTATTTTTTACTGAATAACCGCTGTTAGAATTAGTTAAATATAGCCCTTTTTAGGGCAGCAAAAATAGAAAATGAGTAGCAACTGTTTGTTGCATGGATGAGCACTTAGCCCTGAGCATAGACCGAATACTGTTTTTTATTGTCTGTGGCAGGCACCAATATCGATAATTCAATAGATTACATATAGATTTGTGCCCACTACTAGTTTTTTGGGGGGTAAAATGATCACAAAGTTAAGACTTTGTATGTGTGAGCGCCCTTAGATCTAGTAATGTTAAGGTGACCATAATGACCAAATACTAATGGCCGACCCTGCACCATCTTATAGAAAAGAGCCTACACAGAGGACCAAAGCCACAATCTCAGTTGTGTGTTACTGTATCTTCTTCTTCTGGACAACAGGGATGCCCAGGCCCATTGTGCTTTTCCCAGATAGGAGTTGGATGACTTTGTCAAAGAGCAGGATGCACATTGCCATGCCTGTGAATACAGATAGATTATACAGGTTACACTTAGGAGCAAGTAGTCCAGCCCTGTCCCAAACCCCAGGGCAGGGTGAAACTCAAGTGTCTTACACAACAACCAATTTTTCTAGTCTGGTCCCAAATTGTCATGCCAGCAGCATACCACCCTGCATCCCACTGCTGGCTTGCCTCTGAAACTAAGCAGGGTTGGTCCCTGGATGGGAGAACAGATGCTGCTGGAAGTGGTGTTGGAGGGCCACTAGGAGGCACTCTTTCCTCTGGTCTAAAATAAATCCCAATGCCCCTGGGCAGTGATTGGGGACATTGCCCTGTGTAGGGTGTCGTCTTTCGGATGGGACTTTAAACGGGTGTCCTGACTCTCTGTGGCCCATGGCACTTATTGTAAGAGTAGGGGTATTCAGGCTAAATTCCCAATCTGGCCCTCATAAAATCATGGCCACCTAATCATCCCCAGCTTCCAATTGGCTCATTCATCAACCCTCTCCCCTGTAACTAATCCACAGGTCGTTGCTGTAAATGAGAATGTGTTCTCAGTCAACTTACCGGATAAAAATAAATAAAAATGGGCTGTACAGCACAAACCGATCTGGGACCAGGCTATCATTTTTCTATCTTAGTGGAACCCGACAGATATCACGACAGCTCACATTCTGTTTCAATTCACGTATCACAAGTATGACGAAGTGTGAGCGCTGTTGTCAGTCTGCTTGACCAGGCTACCATTTCCTTTACAGCCAGTAGGCAAAATAGCACTAGTACTTTACCTATGACTGGTCCCAGCCAGTAGACAAAAGCATATTCCAGGAAGGTGTGTCCACTGCAGGGGAACTGGACGGAGAAAGCCATGATTGGGTTGAAAACAGCCCCTGAAATATGACCCCCTGAGATGGGGGGGGGGGGGGGACAGCAAAGGGTGAAGGTCAGTTGAAGTATCACTAGGATAGTTCCTCTCACATTCATATAGGTTAGTGTAAATACATACACCCACGCCCCCCTTTCTCTCCTTGCCTGCTTGCACACACACTCCTAGTCTCCATTTATTTCCCAGTCCCAAGTCCAGTAATTGCAAACCGAAATTCAATTAGTTCAATTGAAGTATGAATGACATGAGGGCACAAGCAGATAACTGTTGCAAATGATAAGCAGCATAGCCTATAAAAACAACTAGGCTATTATATTTCTGACTTATTAAACAGTTTGGTGATGATCATAATGAAAATCAACTTGACAAACCTGAGTAAACCAGTGATGTAATGACAGCAGCGATGACAGGGGCGTGGAATCTCTCGTCTAGTTTATGAATGTGGAGGACTGCGGCTTGGACAGTGAAAGTACAAGCCAGCTCCACACCAGCGGCCTCCAACAGGGACCCATTGATGGGACTGAAGCATTTAAATCCGAACCTTGCGTGCCTGAGGTGGTGGTCGGATAGACCCAAGGACCAAATGTGGGGCGCAAGGAGCTGCGCTGCTTTCCCACCTATAAACATACAAGTTATGCGCGCCACAGCGCTTTTCCCTGTGATATTCTTGCGGTAAACGTTCTCGAGAGCACCATTTGGGTTGGCGAACGCCCCGTGAAAAGTTATTACGTGGACCACCGTGATTATGAAAGTCAGTGTGAGCCCTATGTGCTGTTCGATTCGGCCCACTTCGCCCAGGACTTTGAGTTCGTGCGTACATGCACAGAGCTGGTAGGTCGAGACAATTTCCACTAGGTAAATCCCATAATCCTTGCCAGAGAAGAGGCGCGAGATCAGTCTGCGCATCGCCTCGCAGAGAAGTACTGTTGTCGCCAATAGTGCCAGTGAAATCCCCAAGTCTGTCATTTTCGCAGAAATTAGGGTATCTTCTGCCGCTTCTCTCAACAACCGTGAATTTGGGTAACTTAATGCACCTCTCTGTGTAGTCGGTGGCAACATGTATCAAAGTCCACCGACGTCTCCGTCGCGAACCGAATGGTCAGCTGGACACACGGAAGTTGTTTTCACTGTTTGTGTCCGGAAGAACAGCAGAGGGCGCACTACACACACAGTTAAAGTAGCCATGCCACATATCACAATTCAACACTGATTTATTTATTAGGCTAAGTGCATTCATTCCAGTGGTTTTTCTGCCTGTTTTTCAGATTTAGCACATTATTAAAAGGCACAATCTGAGATATTTTCTGCTGTTAAATGGAATTTCAATTAATGATATACCTATTGATTCTTTAAGAAAATAACTTATAGATGCCTTAGGCTATAAGGTTGTATTACTTAATGTTTCGTTTTTTGTTGTCATTTCAAATGACTATGCTCTGGAGTTGCAAAAGATAATGATAGCCTACTTGCTATCAGAGAATATGTTACGGCTACAAATATCTGTTCAACGTTCCGAAATAGGAATACATTCCATATGGTTAGAAAGTATCCTTTACAATCTACTTTAACTTTTCTGTTTCATATGAGCTGGGTGATGAGCTGTAAAGGTCTGTTGCTTGAACAAGAGTGTCCCCTCCTGTTTTAAGTATGAAGAACTATGAAGATTCTCATTCCTTCCCCTCACTAACTAATGATAGTTGGCCCTACTCATGTCTTCTTGATGAAATCTTCTGATAAAGGGGCAAATCCTAACTTCCATTTAAGACAACATTTAACTTAGTCATGCATTGATGTCAATTGGAGACAAAGGCTGTGTTTAGACAGTAGCCCAATTCTGATAATTTTTTCAATAATTGGTCTTTTGACCAATCAGATCAGCTTTTACATTTTTTGGGGGGGGAAATATCAGAATTGGGCTGCATGTGTGAACACAGCCTATGGGCTCTATTCAATCCGTATCACAGAAGTTCAATTGAAATTTAAAGGCAATGTTCCCGCGTTGGCGGAGACTGCGTTCACAGTAAATGCTGCATATGTTGGCTCAATCTGAAATGTACCTTTACATTTCTATACCGCAATCTGCGATACAGATTGAATAGAGCCCTAAATTAAAATCTAAGTGGAAGTTAGGATTTGCCCCATACTGGATGAAATACACCATTCATTCCTAGGTATTTGGTCAGGGCCTAATGAAGGCAGTGGTGTTAGTTGTGTAACAAATTGTGTAACACCATTGACAGCCCACACTATCATGTGATGCCGTGTGGATTAGCAAACAGTTTTACCACTGAGTAAATAGCCTACACTATACTCATGATGACGCAAACCATTGTTTAAGTCAATATTGGCAAATCAGACCTGCAAACATGCCTACCAACTACGTTTGTGTCGTGACAGTGTTAAATTAATGATTAGTTCATGCTAAGTCATTCATAGTTTAAGTTCATTATTAGGTTTTACTACAGCGCTATGAAGGCCTTACTACAGGTTCAAGAGTTTCAGATTAGTTCATTCTAAGCACTCTGTTTCATATCGCACACGCACACACACACACAATCTCCCAGAACACACTCTCCTTCACAAATTATTCCTCACTTTCAGAAGAACGTCATGAACATCATTGACCAAGAGGCTTAATACACAAAGGAGAGAAAAGCATCGGTGAGGGACTTGATGTTCCTGCTGTCACTGTATCAGGCTGAGCTGTGAGCAAGCAACCGTTGTGTCCCAGTCAGACACACTCTGAAAAGACAGGGCCTTAACCACCCTGTGGAGCAATTTATCGCATGGACACCACCACTATTAGCTCTGACAGGATGCAACTGTGGAAAATGCACAAAATATATGGCAAGAGTAAAAAAAAAATTGTGTGTGTTATGGTCTTCTTGAAGACATTGTGGCCTCTGGGCATTTAGCCAACTGGAGACTATTAATAATAATAATAATATGCCATCTAGCAGACGCTTTTATCCAAAGCGACTTACAGTCATGCGTGCATAATTTTTATTTTTTGTGTATGGGTGGTCCCGGGGATCGAACCCACTACCTTAGCGTTACAAGCGCCGTGCTCTACCAGCTGAGCTACAGAGGACCACCATTAAAATGCTTCGTTCCTCTGCCGTGCTATCAGGACAATCATTTACCTCAGGAAAATCCCTTCTGCTCTGTGCATCAGTGACTTTAGTAGTGCTGAGTGATTATTGCTTTTTGAGGTCGGATCGTTTTGGTTTCATTTCGATTATTTAAAAAATTATCACGGATTTCGGTTTTCGCAATTATTATTTTTTACATTAAATGCACTATGCATTATGTGGGTTGAATGCTGTAACAACACAGAATAAAACAATAAAAGTCCCATGATGGTAGTGACTGCCCATTACTGCTAATCATTTATTAACCATAATTAATTCACATTACTATACTTTAATAAAATATTTGTTGTGTATATTACATTTGTTTACTTTATTATTTCATTCCAAGTCATCATCTCATCTCTATAGAGCTGCTTCCCTACGCTGTCTAACAAAACCACTATTTTGGTAGGGCATACAGTACTTTTATGACTGCTGAATACCAATTATCAATCACTTAGATCAGTGTTTCCCAACCAGGGATACTAGGACCACAGGGGGTACTAGAAAAGGCTCATGAGACCATAGGTTTTCTGGTAAAATGCACAAGGGGGTATTTCAAGGATACTCTGGGCAGAGCAAAACGTACTTGCTGGTATAGTAACCGAAAAAGTTTGGGAACCACTGACTTAGATCATGTATTTTCAGGTATAGATACCTCATGAAGCAATTGCTGTCTTTCCCTCTCAACCACGCATTCTTCTGTCTCTTATGTAGCAGGCGTAAAAGAAACAGACCAGACAATTAGGCACGCTATGGATTATGGTCATTGTAGTTAATTACCACGTTTTCTGCGGTAAACTATGTAGAATATTGGCCTGTTGGAAACTACTACGCCTTACTACAGTGCCTTCAGAAAGTATTCACACCCCTTGACTTTTTCCACATTTTGTTGTTACAAAGTGGGATTCAAATGGATTTAATTGTCATTTTTTTGTCAACAATCTACACAAAATACCCTCTGATGTCAAAGTGTAATAAAAATGTAATGGATTTTTTTATTCCATGCAAAATAAAACACTAAAATCTTGATTAGATAAGTATTCAACCCCCTGAGTCAATACATGTTAGAATCACCTTTGGCAGCGATTACAGCTGTTAGTCTTTCTGGGTAAGTCTCTAAGAGCTTTACACACCTGGATTGCACAATACTTGCCCATTATTCTTTAAAAAATGCGTCAAGCTCTGTCAAGTTGGTTGTTGAGCATTGCTAGACAGCCATTTTCAAGTCTTGCCATAGATTTTCAAGCCGATTTAAGTAAACTGTAACAAGGCCACTCAGGCACATTCAATGTCGTCTTGGTAAGCAACTCCACTGTATATTTGGCCTTGTGTTTTAGGTTATTGTCCTGCTGAAAGGTGAATTTGTCTCAAAGTGTCTGTTGGAAAGGAGACTGAACCAGGTTTCCTCTAGGAATTTGCCTCATGGGATTTCACCATGAGGCCAATGGTGATATCCCTGAGTGGTTCCCTTCCTCTCCGGCAACTGATTTAGGAAGGGCGCGTGTATCTTTGTAGTGATTGGGTGTATTGATACACCATCCAAAGTGTAAAAGTAATAACTGCACCATGCTGAAAGGGATATTCAATGTCATTTTTTTTTACCCATCTACCAATAGGTGCCCTTTGTGAACCATAGAAAAACCTCCCTGGTGTTTGTGGTTGAATCTGTGCTTGAAATCCACTGCTCAATTTAGGGACCTTACAGATAATTATATGTGTGGGGTACAGAGATGTGTAGTCATTTAAAAAATCATGTTAAACACTATTATTGCACACAGAGTGAGTCCATGCAACTTATTATGTGACTTGTTGACCACCTTTATTTATTTATTACTTTTTTGGGGGGGCGGGTAAATCAGCTTTAATATTGCAAATAGATTATAGCTTCCATATATGTAATTGTCTGCATCATTTCCAATCCCCCATATATTTTTTGGTAAATATATCTATATATTTATTTTCCCCTAACCCTACCACCCCTCCCCTAATTGGAGTAAACTAATGGACAGCAACACTTAAGCTTCTACCTCCAGCTTATACATACTATATACATTGTACGGACACAATGTATTTTACAATAGTATATTTTGTTTGTTTTTCATCCCATCCTTCAGCTCCACTCAACCCCTCCCATCTCTCTCTTAACACCATCCATTTTTTATTTATATTTGCCAAACAGTATATTTTTCACCTGTGCTGTGATGTTTCACAAAAGTTCTGAACCTTTCTATTCTCAAAGTTTCTACAGACTGTAAATTAAAGATACGTTTTTTTGCTAAAAGTATTATTATATTATTGATCGATTGACTATGACTTTTCTAATCACCCAGCAGTGCTACTTGCAGAGTTAGCTCCAGGTAAATGTTGCAATTCTTCAGCACATTTTAACTCCTGAACTTATTTAGGCTTGCCATAACAAAAGGGTTGAATACTTACAGTGGGGGAAAAAAGTATTTAGTCAGCCACCAATTGTGCAAGTTCTCCCACTTAAAAAGATGAGAGAGGCCTGTAATTTTCATCATAGGTACACATCAACTATGACAGACAAATTGAGAAAATAAAATCCAGAAAATCACATTGTAGGATTTTTAATGAATTTATTTGCAAATTATGGTGGAAAATAAGTATTTGGTCAACAACAAACAAGCAAGATTTCTGGCTCTCACAGACCTGTAACTTCTTCTTTAAGACTTCACAAGGTTTTCACACACTGTTGCTGGTATTTTGGCCCATTCCTCCATGCAGATCTCCTCTAGAGCAGTGATGTTTTGGGGCTGTCGCTGGGCAACACGGACTTTCAACTCCCTCCAAAGATTTTCTATGGGGTTGAGATCTTCAGACTGGCTAGGCCACTCCAGGACCTTGAAATGCTTATTACGAAGCCACTCCTTCGTTGCCCGGGCGGTGTGTTTGGGATCATTGTCATGCTGAAAGACCCAGCCACGTTTCATCTTCAATGCCCTTGCTGATGGAAGGAGGTTTTCACTCAAAATCTCACGATACATGGCCCCATTCATTCTTTCCTTTACACGGATCAGTAGTCCTGGTCCCTTTGCAGAAAAACAGCCCCAAAGCATGATTTACATTTACATTTACGTCATTTAGCAGACGCTCTTATCCAGAGCGACTTACAAATAGGTGCATTCACCTTATAGCCAGTGGGATAACCACTTTACAATGTTTATTATTATTATTTTTTTTTTCTTCAACTCAGCATTCTTTGTCCTCCAAACACGACGAGTTGAGTTTTTACCAAAAAGTTCTATTTTGGTTTCATCTGACCATATGACATTCTCCCAATACTCTTCTGGATCATCCAAATGCACTCTAGCAAACTTCAGACGGGCCTGGACATGTACTGGCTTAAGCAGGGGGACACGTCTGGCACTGCAGGATTTGAGTCCCTGGCGGCGTAGTGTGTTACTGATGGTAGGCTTTGTTACTTTGGTCCCAGCTCTCTGCAGGTCATTCACTAGGTCCCCCCCATGTGGTTCTGGGATTTTTGCTCACCTTTCTTGTGATCATTTTGACCCCACGGGGTGAGATCTTGCGTGGAGCCCCAGATCGAGGGAGATTATCAGTGGTCTTGTATGTCTTCCATTTCTTAATAATTGCTCCCACAGTTGATTTCTTCAAACTAAGCTGCTTACCTATTGCAGATTCAGTCTTCCCAGCCTGGTGCAGGTCTACAATTTTGTTTCTGGTGTCCTTTGACAGCTCTTTGGTCTTGGCCATAGTGGAGTTTGGAGTGTGACTGTTTGAGGTTGTGGACAGGTGTCTTTTATACTGATAACAAGTTCAAACAGGTGCCATTAATACAGGTAACGAGTGGAGGACAGAGGAGCCTCTTAAAGAAGAAGTTACAGGTCTGTGAGAGCCAGAAATCCTGCTTGTTTGTAGGTGACCAAATACTTATTTTCCACCATAATTTGCAAATAAATTCATTAAAAATCCTACAATGTGATTTTCTGGATTTTATTTTCTCAATTTGTCTGTCATAGTTGACGTGTACCTATGATGAAAATTACAGGCCTCTCTCATCTTTTTAAGTGGGAGAACTTGCACAATTGGTGGCTGACTAAATACTTTTTTTCCCCCACTGTATTAACTCAAGACATTTCAGCTTTTCATTTTTTATGAATTTGTAAACATATCTAGAAACATAATTCCACTTTGACATTATGGGGTGTTGTGTGTAGATCAGTGACACAACATCATAATTGAATCCATTTTAAATTCAGGCTGTAACACAACAAAATGTGGAAAAGTCAAGGATGTTAATATTTTCTGACTGCACTGTACATAACACAGTTCGGGCTTGATCTGATTTGTCTCTATAGAAACTACACAATGTATGTATTGAGCTCACAAAAAATAAAAAAATTAATGGAATTCAAATAATTGAACCAATTTCAGTCAATTAGTTGTTTAAAAACTGAACAATAACAGAAATGTTGGTTAATCACTCAGCACTAGACTCTAGTCAATCACATCACCTTGCTGAGGAGTTCATACATAAAGGGTTGTATTTACTAGGAATGTAATAGAAGCAAACAAATGCCATTTGATTGCAAACTCAATACCTCATCATGACTTACAGTGAGGTCCAAAAGTATTTGGACTGTGTTTGTTTTGGCTCTGTACTCCAGCACCTTGGATTTGAAATGATACAATGACTATGAGCTTAAGGTGCAGACTGTCAGTTTAGAAATTACAGCACTTTTTGCTCATTTTAGGGAACCAAAAGTATTTGGACAAATTCAGTTATGTGTATTAAGGTAGTCAAAAGTTTAGTATTTGGTCCCATATTCCTAGCACACAATGAATACATAAAGCTTGTGACTCTACAAACTTGCTGGATGCATTTGCAGTTTGTTTTGGTTGTGTTTCAGGTTATTTTGTGCTCAATGGAAATGAATGGTAAATAATGTATTGTGTCATTTTGGAGTCACTTTTATTGTAAATAAGAATAGAATATGTTTCTAAACACTTCTACATGAATGTGGATGGTACCATGATTATGGATAATCATGAATGAATCGTGAATAATGATGAGTGAGAAAGTTACAGATGCATAAATATCATACATCAAGTAATTTCTAAACGGTTCACCCGATATGGATGAAAATACCCTCAAATTAAAGATGAAAGTCTGCAATTTAACCTCAGTCATTGTATCATTTCAAATCCAAAGTGCTGGAGTACAGAGCCAAAACAACAAAAAATGTGTCACTGTCCAAATACCTTTTGGACCGCACTGTATTTGGCTTGCAGATAGCAAGGGGGGTAGATCAGCTTTAATATTGCAGATAGATTGTAACTTCCATCAATGTAATTGTCTGCATCACTTCCAATCCCCCATATGTTTTTTAATCTCGCAAATATATATATACACTACTGTTCAAAAGTTTGGGGTCACTTAGACATTTCCTTGTTTTCGAAAGAAAAGCAATTTGTTTGTCCATTAAAATAACATCAAATTGATCAGAAATACAGTGTAGACATTGTTAATGTTGTAAATGGCTATTGTAGCTGGAAACAGCTGATTTTTAATGGAATATCTACACAGGCGTACAGAGGCCCATTATCAGCAACCATCAGTCATGTGTTCCAATGGCACGTTGTGTTTGCTAATCCAAGTTTATCATTTTAAAAGGCTAATTGATCATTTGAAAACCCTTTTGCAATTATGTTAGCACAGCTGAAAACTGTTGTGCTGATTAAAGAAGCAATAAAACTGGCCTTCTAGATACTAGTTGAGTATCTGGAGCATCAGCAATTGTGGGTTCGATTACAGCCTCAAAATAACATATAACATTCTTCTGAAACTCGTCAGTCTATTCTTGTTCTGAGAAACGGAAGATCTTGTACAGCGCTGTGTACTACTCCCTTCACAGAACAGTGCAAACTGGTTCTAACCAGAATAGAAAGAGGAGTGGGAGGCCCCGGTGCACAACTGAGCAAGAGGACAAATACATTAGAGTGTCTAGTTTGAGAAACAGGCGCCTCACAGGTCTTCAACTGGCAGCTTCATTAAATGGTACCCGCAAAACACCAGTCTCAACGTCAACAGTGAAGAGGCGACTCCGGGATGCTGACCTTCTAGGCAGAGTTGCAAAGAAAAAGCCATATCCCCCTTCCACTTTCTTCAATTATTTGGTTGTAATTTTGGGTAGAGCAGATGCATGTGCGACATAACTCCACCAGTCCTACCTATGATATCATTTACGAAGATTATATATTTTTTAAACATATTTTAAAAAATGAATGTTTTTTAAAATAAATTAGTATATTTGAGTTTAACCATAATATTTGTTGCATTATTTGTTTTGTCGTTCCCGGTGGATTAAATTGAAATTGCAACCAACTTTCTATGGCTTGTTTTAGAAATAGTGATATTTGGGAGATTATTTCCTTTTCAAATAACTGAAAGTGAGAGGTTGTAATCTGAATAAAGGGAAAAAGGCTATTCTTGAACATGGGGTGTGTAAGGTTCTGGGGGTCGCCCTCAGCCTCTCCTCCGGGTACCATCCCCAGACCAACGGGCAGACGGAACGCCTGAACCAAGAAATAGGGAAGTACCTCCGCCAACAATGTTCTGCCTATCCACACGACTGGAGTCGGTATATGGCCTGGGCCGAATACGCTCAGAACTCACTCATGCATTCATCCCTCCGCCTTACTCCGTTTCAGTGTGTCCATGTTTACCAACCCCCCATGTTTCCCTGGGAGGCGGAGCCTGATACTGTCCCAGCTGTCGACGACTGGTTTCGGCATAGTGTGCGGGTATGGGAGACCGCTCACCGGCATCTGCAGGAAGCCTCTAATACCCAGAAACGCTTTGCCGACAGACGCCGCCGACCTACGCCACTCTTTCACCCCGGACAGCGTGTGGCACTCTACCAGAGACATCCAGCTCCGCCTCCCCTAAAGAAAATTCTGTCCTCGCTTCATTGGTCCCTTCAAGATAACCCATCGCATCAACCCTGTCACGTACCGCCTCCAGTTACCCCGTCAGTATAAAATCTCTTCGTCCTTCCATGTCTCTGTTAAAACCGGTCACCTACAGTCCTCTTCACCCTCCAGTCTCAACTGCGCCCCCACCGTTGGACGTCGAAGGGGAACCTGCCTACGCCATTCAGGCCAATCTTGATTCCAAACGCCTGAGAGGTCACATCCACTATCTAGTGAACTGGGAAGGTTATGGGCCTGAAGACCGGTCCTGGGTCCCCGACCAGGACATCCTCAACCCAGAGATGATTCAGGCATTCCACCGTAACTGTTCGGATCGTCCCGCTCCCCGACCTCGGGGTCGACCCCCGAACAGACCCACTGGACATCAGCCTCGACGCAGAACGTCGGGTCAGTCCACGACCGCGTCGAACTAGCCTGCCGGACCTCGCCCCCGAGGTAGGCGTCCGTACTGTAAGGTTCTGTATTTATTTTCTTAGTTCACCTTGTGTTCTTGAACGTAGCCCTGTTTCTTTGTGTTCTTGAACGTAGCCCTGTCTTTCATTTTTGTTCATTGATTTCACCTGTGTTAGTTACTCACCTGGTCTCATCAGCTCCTTATTTAGTTCAGTTCTTTCTGTTTGTGCCTTGTGAGGTATTGTTCGTTTTGACTCTACTAAGCCTTTTCCTAGCTCGTTTGTGAGAACCAGTTTTAGCCTTCAGTCTTAATTTTGTTTCACCTGCCTGTTTGCCTACCTGTGTATGACCATTGCCTACCTGTGACCATGATTCCTGCCTTCTGCGAAGGCGTAATAAACACCTGCCGCGCTCTGAGTGTGAATCTACACCTTTTTCTCCCTGAGTATTCATTACAGGGTGAGACAATCTTACTAATTTGCTAGAAAACCAGTTCGGATTTAAGTATAACTTTTGTATGACTGAAGCTTTTAGTGATAGGTCTAATGCTTTAATATTTAATAATTTCTGTCATATTCATATAATTTAAAAAAAAAAAACTGTTTGCTAGGCGTAGGCAAGACCATAAGCAAATAGGTAAACTGGGATAATACTAAAGAGGGTGATTTTTCCACAAATAGACATATATTTACCTTTCCATGGTAGCAAGATCTTATCTATTTTTGCTAACTTTCTATTAAAATGTATTGGAGTGAGATAATCTATTTCATTTGGGATATGTATTCCGAGTATATTCACATCACCATCAGACCATTTTATTGGTAAACTACATGGTAATGAAAAAAATAGTTTTTTAGTGATCCAATACGTAATATACAGTGGGGAGAACAAGTATTTGATACACTGCCGATTTTGCAGGTTTTCCTACTTACAAAGCATGTAGAGGTCTGTAATTTTTATCATAGGTACACTTCAACTGTGAGAGACGGAATCTAAAACAAAAATCCAGAAAATCACATTGTATGATTTTTAAGTAATTAATTTGCATTTTGTTGCATGACATAAGTATTTGATCACCTACCAACCAGTAAGAATTCCGTCTCTCACAGACCTGTTAGTTTTTCTTTAAGAAGCCCTCCTGTTCTCCACTCATTACCTGTATTAACTGCACCTGTTTGAACTCGTTACCTGTATAAAAGACACCTGTCCACACACTCAATCAAACAGACTCCAACCTCTCCACAATGGCCAAGACCAGAGAGCTGTGTAAGGACATCAGGGATAAAATTGTAGACCTGCACAAGGCTGGGATGGGCTACAGGACAATAGGCAAGCAGCTTGGTGAGAAGGCAACAACTGTTGGCGCAATTATTAGAAAATGGAAGAAGTTCAAGATGATGGTCAATCACCCTTGGTCTGGGGCTCCATGCAAGATCTCACCTCGTGGGGCATCAATGATCATGAGGAAGGTGAGGGATCAGCCCAGAACTACACGGCAGGACCTGGTCAATGACCTGAAGAGAGCTGGGACCACAGTCTTAAAGAAAACCATTAGTAACACACTACGCCGTCATGGATTAAAATCCTGCAGCGCACGCAAGGTCCCCCTGCTCAAGCCAGCGCATGTCCAGGCCCGTCTGAAGTTTGCCAATGACCATCTGGATGATCCAGAGGAGGAATGGGAGAAGGTCATGTGGTCTGATGAGACAAAAATAGAGCTTTTTGGTCTAAACTCCACTCGCCGTGTTTGGAGGAAGAAGAAGGATGAGTACAACCCCAAGAACACCATCCCAACCGTGAAGCATGGAAGTGGAAACATAATTCTTTGGGGATGCATTTCTGAAAAGGGGACAGGACGACTGCACCGTATTGAGGGGAGGATGGACGGGGCCATGTATCGCGAGATCTTGGCCAACAACCTCCTTCCCTCAGTAAGAGCATTGAAGATGGGTCGTGGCTGGGTCTTCCAGCATGACAACGACCCGAAACACACAGCCAGGGCAACTAAGGAGTGTCTCCGTAAGAAGCATCTCAAGGTCCTGGAGTGGCCTAGCCAGTCTCCAGACCTGAACCCAATAGAAAATCTTTGGAGGGAGCTGAAAGTCCATATTGCCCAGCGACAGCCCCGAAACCTGAAGGATCTGGAGAAGGTCTGTATGGAGGAGTGGGCCAAAATCCCTGCTGCAGTGTGTGCAAACCTGGTCAAGACCTACAGGAAACGTATGATCTCTGTAATTGCAAACAAAGGTTTCTGTACCAAATATTAAGTTCTGCTTTTCTGATGTATCAAATATTTATGTCATGCAATAAAATGCAAATTAATTACTTAAAAATCATACAATGTGATTTTCTGGATTTTTGTTTTAGATTCCGTCTCTCACAGTTGAAGTGTACCTATGATAAAAATTACAGACCTCTACATTCTTTGTAAGTAGGAAAACCTGCAAAATCGGCAGTGTATCAAATACTTGTTCTCCCCACTGTAGTTCATTTATCATAATTTGGTTGTAATCCAGAGAGGTTAGAAAATGTATCTACATCCTCTATGAGGCTGTAGAGGGATTCAAGTTGTGGATTTAAAAGAAAACATGAAAGTTTTTAAGCCCTGGATTTCTAATCCCTTGATATTATTGTTGGATCTGATTTTAATAGCTAACATTTCGATGGCCATAATAAACAGTTATGCCAATAGTGGACAACCTTGTTTTACTTCTCTTGACAGTTTAGAACTTTCTGAGAAGTAGCCATTATTTACTATTTTACACCTAGGGTTACTATACATGATTTTAACCCATTTTATAACAGATTCTCCAAAATGGAAATGCTCCAGGCGTTTATATATAAACTCCAGTCGTACTTTATCAAATGCCTTTTCAAAGTCTGCTATGAATAGCAGGCCTGGTTTCCCAGATTTTTCATAGTGTTCTATTGTTTCCAGTACTTGACTTATATAATCTCCAATGTATCGCCCATGTAAAAAACCTGTCTGATTAGAATGAATCATGTCTGACAATACCTTTTTAATTCTATGCGCTATACATTTTGCTCGAATTTGTTGCATCACAACACTGAAGTGTAAGGGGCCTCCAATTATTTAAATAGACTGGATCTTTATATTTCCCACTTGTATCCTGTTTCAGTAATAATGAAATCAGACCTTCTTCTTGAGTGTCTGATAATCTACCACTTACATAGGAGTGGTTAAAACATGCTAATAACGGTCCTCTGAGTATATCAAAAAAGGTTTGGTATACCTCGACTGGTATGCCATCCAACCCTGGAGTTTTCCTGGACTTAAAGTCTTTAATTGCATCCAGAAGTTCCTCCTCTGTAATTTCACCTTCACATGAGTCTTTCTGTATGGCTGTTAATTTTACATTATCAATAGAAAAATAATCCCTACAATTAGCTTCAGTTAGAGGAGATGGAGGCGACTGAAACGAAAACATATGCTTAAAGTACTTCGCTTCCTCCTTCAAAATATAATTTGGTTGTAACCAGTTTCAGTAAATTATTTTTGGTAGCATTTCTATGTTGAAGATAAAAAAATAATTTGGTGCATTTTTCCCCATATTCCATCCAGTTTGCTTTATTTTATAATACACTGCTCAAAAAAATAAAGGGAACACTTAAACAACACATCCTAGATCTGAATGAATGAAATAATCTTATTAAATACTTTTTTCTTTACATAGTTGAATGTGCTGACAACAAAATCACACAAAAATTATCAATGGAAATCAAATGTATCAACCCATGGAGGTCTGGATTTGGAGTCACCCTCAAAATTAAAGTGGAAAACCACACTACAGGCTGATCCAACTTTGATGTAATGTCCTTAAAACAAGTCAAAATTAGGCTCAGTAGTGTGTGTGGCCTCCACGTGCCTGTATGACCTCCCTACAACGCCTGGGTATGCTCCAGATGAGGTGGCTGATGGTCTCCTGAGGGATCTCCTCCCAGACCTGGACTAAAGCATCCGCCAACTCCTGGACAGTCTGTGGTGCAATGTGGCGTTGGTGGATTGAGCGAGACATGATGTCCCAGATGTGCTCAATTGGATTCAGGTCTGGGGAATGGGCGGGCCAGTCCATAGCATCAATGCCTTCCTCTTGCAGAAACTGCTGACACACTCCAGCCACATGAGGTCTAGCATTGTCTTGCATTAGGAGGAACCCAGGGCCAACCGCACCAGCATATGGTCTCACAAGGGGTCTGAGGATCTCATCTCGGTACCTAATGGCAGTCAGGCTACCTCTGGCGAGCACATGGAGGGCTCCCAAAGAAATGCCACCCCACACCATGACTGACCCACCGCCAAACCGGTCATGCTGGAAGATGTTGCAGGCAGCAGAACGTTCTCCACGGCGTCTCCAGACTCTGTCACGTCTGTCACATGTGCTCAGTGTGAACCTGCTTTCATCTGTGAAGAGCACAGGGCGACAGTGGCGAATTTGCCAGGCTTGGTGTTCTCTGGCAAATGCCAAACGTCCTGCACGGTGTTGGACTGTAAGCACAACCCCCACCTGTGGACGTCGGGCCCTCATACCACCCTCATGGAGTCTGTTTCTGACCGTTTGAGCAGACACATGCACATTTGTGGCCTGCTGGAGGTCATTTTGCAGGGCTCTGGCAGTGCTCCTCCTGCTCCTCCTTGCACAAAGGCGGAGGTAGCGATCCTGCTGCTGGGTTGTTGCCCTCCTACGGCCTCCTCCACGTCTCCTGATGTACTGACCTGTCTCCTGGTAGCGCCTCCATGCTCTGGACACTACGCTGACAGACACAGCAAACCTTCTTGCCACAGCTCGCATTGATGTGCCATCCTGGATGAGCTGCACTACCTGAGCCACTTGTGTGGGTTGTAGACTCCGTCTCATGCTACCACTAGAGTGAAAGCACCGCCAGCATTCAAAAGTGACCAAAATATCAGCCAGGAAGCATAGGAACTGAGAAGTGGTCTGTGGTCACCACCTGCAGAACCACATCTTTATTGGGGATGTCTTGCTAATTGCCTATAATTTCCACCTGTTGTCTATTCCATTTGCACAACAGCATGTTAAATTTATTGTCAATCAGTGTTGCTTCCTAAGTGGACAGTTTGATTTCACAGAAGTGTGATTGACTTGGAGTTACATTGTGTTGTTTAAGTGTTCCCTTAATTTTTTTGAGCAGTGTATATTACACTTGATCTTTCTTGAATTAGTTTCTCCATTTCTTTTAGTTTTTCCTCTAATTTATTCTGAGCCTCTATGTTACAGTGTTTATTGCTATCTATCTGTTAGACCTTCTATTTCCTTTGTTAGTATGGACTCTTTTGACCTAAATTGCTTTTGTTTTCGAGATGAGTACTGAATTGCATGGCCTCTAAAGGCACATTTAAAAGTGTCCCATACAATAAGGGGATTTGCTGTACCTATGTTATGTTGGAAAAAAACAGTTTTAAATTCCTCTGTCCTAGTTAAAAACAAGTTAACGTCCAATAGGCTTTGATTAAATTTCCAATATCCTGGAAATTCAGTAAGAGTAATGTATATGCCAATTATATGATGGTCTGACCGCATTCTGTCCCCTATCAACACTTTTTAAACTTTTGGTGCCAACGAGAATGACATAAGAAAGAAGTCAAGACGACTAGCTTGATTGAGTCTCTGCCATGTATATCTCACTAGGTCGCAGCCGTCATACACTCAGGAAGGAGATGCGTTCTGTCTCCTAGAGATGAACGTACTTTTGTGCGAAAAGTGCAAATCAATCCCAGAATAACAGCAAAGGACCTTGTGAAGATGCTGGAGGAAACAGGTACAAAAGTATCTATATCCACAGCAAAACAAGTCCTATATCGACATAACCTGAATGGCTGCTCAGCAAGGAAGAAGCAACTGCTCCAAAACCGCCATAAAAAACAGACTATGGTTTGCAACTGCACATGGGGACAAAGATCGTACTGTTTGGAGAAATGTCCTCTGGTCTGATGAAACAAAAATATAACTGTTTGGCCATAATGACCATCGTTATGTTTGGAAGAAAAAGGGTGTGGCTGGCAAGCCGAAGAACACCATCCCAACCGTGAAGCACGGGGGTGGCAGCATCATGCTGTGGGGGTGCTTTGCTGCAGGAGGGACTGGTGCACTTCACAAAATAGATGGCATCATGAGGAAGGAAAATTATGTGGATATATTGAAGCAACATCTCAAGACATTAGTCAGGAACTTAAAGCTTGGTCGCAAATGGGTCTTCCAAATGGAAAATGACCCCAAGCATACTTCCAAGGTTGTGGCAAAATGGCTTAAGGACAACAAAGTCAAGGTATTGGAGTGGCCATCACAAAGCCCTGACCTCAATCCTATAGAATATTTGTGGGCAGAACTGAAAAAGGGTGTGCGAGCAAGGAGGCCTACAAACCTTACTCAGTTACACCAGCTCTGTCAGGAGGAATGGGCCAAAATTCACCCAACTTATTGCGGGAAGCTTGTGGAAGGCTACCTGAAACGTTTGACCCATGTTAAACAATTTAAAGGCAATGTTACCAAATACTAATTGAGTGTATGTAAACTTCTGACCCACTGGGAGTGTGATGAAATAAATAAAAGCTGAAATAAAACATTCTCTCTACCATTATTCTGACATTTGACATTCTTAAAATAAAGTGGTGATCCTAACTGACCTAAGACAGGGAATTCTTACTAGGATTAAATGTCAGGAATTGTGAAAAACTGAGATGTATTTGGCTAAGGTGTATGTAAACTTCCAACTTCAACTGTGTATATATAGCTATTAAAAATACATATCTATTCAAATTTCTTGCATATCTTAATTTCCATCATTATCAATTAATATGCGTAATAATGTTGGCAGTTCATGCGAAGGATTGTTACCTATAACCCGGATCGCCATTGTATTACATTACATTTTTGTCAAGCAATTCTATTTTAGCAAACAATTATTGTGGTTCATCCTATATTCTCCCTAACATCCTTACCCCCTTGCAACAGATGTGGGATACACACACACACGCACATACTCTAAAACACTCAACCCCTTTCCTCCACAATCAACCATAAGCTCAGATGCTCAACGGTTGTTACATCCCAGAGCCCAACTCAAGAAAGGATCTGATTTACGAATGCATACACAGTTGCAGCTGTTTGAGAAATCATGCAAGATTGAGCAAAAATTTACACAAATGTGAGATTTGATTAACCTATGTCAAGTCCTAGGTGATGGAGATCAGATCCACCCTCTTCCCCTGAGACACAAACACTCTTGTCCCCTGTTATAAACATTTTTCCCAAGCATCTCCAAGCAGTCAGACCTTTGATTATTTTGTGCCACCAGGGCCACAATAATATGCCCCCTCTCTGATTGTCCGAGTGTGACCCCCTCCCCATGGGTTACTGCAGCCAGTGTTGCCAGCACTGCCACTACCTGGGTGGGGGTACCCCACCGGACTCCCCACCGGCTAGGTACAAGGTCGTCAAGGTTCACGTTAGCAGTTTTGAGAATATCCTTGTATATTATGCTCTTCCATCAGGGGGCTCTGGCTTTGTTGGACCAACCCTGCCAGGCAGGCCCAGAATCTTGAGGGGGCGGTGCTGCTCTAGTAGATCTCTGACCGCATTTATCTTTCTGTTTTGGCTGCATATAGGTAACTTACAGCAGGGCCATAAAACAGATGGGGACTTCTCTTTGGTGTATGGGTTGCTCAGGTGGGTGTCTAGGATATAGGGTTGGGGACCGTTCCATCGTTATAGGACAATAAACCCCTGCTCACAGACACACGTTGGTTCTGGGATATGCAACCATTTCCTTTCTCACTCACTTAACGCCACACTTTTCCAAACACAAAAATGCACACCACACCTTCCATCACAATACATCCACACATACCCAAATACTGTGCCTTCTATGTCTTCTGTTTGCTCTGTTTCTATCTCCACTATGTTGATTGAGTTCTTGTGTTGCAATTAGTTATATTTGAAGATGCTTGTTATCCTTTCTTGTAATACCATCTTATCCCTTTATAAAATACTATAAATACTATTACATTTTACATTTTAGTCATTTAGCAGACGCTCTTATCCAGAGCGACTTACAGTTAGTGAGTGCATACATTTTTCATACTATAAATGTGTTTTATTATTACAATCCCTATCATGGCTAGGGTGTTCCATTATTCGACTCCTCTATTAGAACTTTCAGAATAGCCATGGAGTAGTCTTTGTGTTGCAGAACATTTGGTTGTCAATATACAGTTTATCAACTACAAGAGCAACACGCTTCCCTTTTAATCTATTTTCCTTGATGATTGGGTACAGAACTTTGCGCCGTTCTGCAATTTCCC
Source organism: Coregonus clupeaformis (assembly GCF_020615455.1). Classification (NCBI taxonomy): domain Eukaryota; kingdom Metazoa; phylum Chordata; class Actinopteri; order Salmoniformes; family Salmonidae; genus Coregonus; species Coregonus clupeaformis. The sequence continues at coordinate 5,000,989 of NC_059204.1, read as the reverse complement.
TCAGGAACTGATCATTCATGCCTATTTCCGTGCCAGCAAGTCTTTTACCTAGGCTTTTAACCATTACTTTATCCTTAAAGAAAGCAAATTTGGCAACGATTGGACGCTCATATCTCTGTCCTCTTTGTCCGAAACGGTGTACACATTCGAGTTGGATTTTATCGACAGCCTCGAGTGGGATTTGAAGCGCTGTATGAAAGAAGTCCTTCACAATTTTTCAGTAACCTCTCCTTCTTTTTCTTGGATACCCGTAAGTACTAGATATTCTCTCATCGATCTAGTCTGTATGTCTAGTAAGGCTTCTCTCAGACAGTTGTTCTCCCTTTTAAGGTCCTTAACGTCCATTTCTATCTTAGTGACCGTCCCTTTTAGCTTTTTTGTATCTTTCTCCATTATCGCAGCTTTTTCGTCACTCATTTCAAGACTCGCCTTCAACTCTTTTACATCCATACTGACCAACTCTAGTATGCCCAGTTTGTCATTTATCGACTTCAACAGATCTCTTTCCACACTTACCAGTCCCAGTGGTGAAAAGCATAAATAATCTGTATCAGTCGAGGAGTTGCGTTTTCTCTTGAAGATTGATTCTCCTCGTTTACCCTCCGTCATGTTTGAGTGTTGCTTGTTGTAATATTTGTCGATACATTTCTTTAGCCTTATGATTTGTTTTGTGTTATTATCCAGATTGAATGTTATTATTCATGAGTATATGAAGTGCTAATATTTAGTCTAACTTACTGATATTGAATATTATGTTTTTATCTTGAGGTGATTTGCACCGCTCTGCGTTCAATACGCCATCTTGGCACGTGTCTTTGTGAGACACGTAGGTGTTCCTTTTGTCCAGGTGGGCAGTGTGGAGTGCAATAGAGATTGCATCATCTGTGGATCTGTTGGGGCGGTATGCAAATTGGAGTGGGTCTAGGGTTTCTGAGGTAATGGTGTTGATGTGAGCCATGACCAGCCTTTCAAAGCAATTCATGGCTACAGACGTGAGTGCTATGGGTTGGTAGTCATTTAGGCAGGTTATCTTAGTGTTCTTGGGCACAGGGACTATGGTGGTCTGCTTGAAACATGTCGGTATTACAGACTCAGTCAGGGACAGGTTGAAAATGTCAGTGAAGACACTTGCCAGTTGGTCAGCGCATGCTCGGAGTACACGTCCTGGTAATCTGTCTGGCCCTGTGGCCTTGTGAATGTTGACCTGTTTAAAGGTCTTACTCACATCGGCTACGGAGACATGATCACACAGTCATCCGGAACAGCTGATGCTCTCATGCATGCTTCAGTGTTGCTTGCCTCGAAGCATAGCAGGATTTCTTATAAGCGTCCGGGTTAGAGTCCCGCTCCTTGAAAGCGGTAGCTCTACCCTTTAGCTCAGTGCAGATGTTGCCTGTAATCCATGGCTTCTGGTTGGTGTATGTACGTACGGTCACTGTGTGGACAACGTCATCGATGCACTTATTGATGAAGCCAGTGACTGATGTGGTGTACTCTGCAATGCTATCGGAAGAATCACGGAACATTTTCCAGTCTGTGCTTGCAAAACAGTCCTGTAGCTTAGTATCTGCGTCATCTGACCACTTCTTTATTGACCGAGTCACTGGTGCTTCCTGCTTTAGTTTTTGCTTGTAAGCAGGAATCAGGAGGATAGAGTTACGGTCAGATTTGCCAAATAGAGGGTGAGGGAGAGCTTTGTACGCATCTTTTTGTGTGTAGTAAAGATGGTCTAGAGTTTTTTTTCCCTCTGGTTGCACATTTAACATGCTGGTAGAAATGAGGTAAAACGGATTTAAGTTTCCCTGCATTAAAGTCCCCGGCCACTAGGAGCGCCGCCTCTGGATGAGCATTTTCCTGTTTGCTTATGGCCTTATACAGCTCATTGAGTGTGGTCTTAGTGCCAGCATCGGTTTGTGGTGGTAAATAGACAGCTACGAAAAATATAGATGAAAACTCTCTTGGTAAATAGCTTATCATGAGATACTCTACCTCAGGCGAGCAAAACCTTGAGACTTCCTTAATATTAGATTTCATGCACCAGCTGTTGTTTACAAATATACACAGACCACCACCCCTTGTCTTACCAGAGGCAGCTGTTCTATCTTGCCAATGCAGCGTATATCCTGCCAGCTGTATGTTATCCATGTCGTTGTTCAGCCACGACTCTGTGAAACATAAGATTTACAGTTTTTAATGTCCCATTGGTAGGATATCTGTGATCTTAGTTTGTCTATTTTGTTATCCAATGATTGTACGTTGGCTAATAGTACTGATGGTAGAGGCAGATTACGCACTCGCCGTTGGATCCTTACAAGGCACCCCGACCTACGTCCCCAATATCAGCGTCTCTTTCTCATGCGAATGACGGGGATTTGGGCCTTGTTGGGTGTCTGAAGAAAATCCTTTGCATCCGACTCGTTAAAGAAAAAATCTTTGTCCAGTACGAGGTGAGTAATCGCTGTCCTGATATCCAGAAGCTATTTTCGGTCATAAGAGACGGTGGCAGAAACATTATGTACAAAATAAGTTACAAATAACGTGAAAAAACATGCACAATAGCACAATTGGTTAGGAGCCCGTAAAACGGCAGCCATCTCCTTTGGCGCCATACAGTATGTCTCCATTTGTCTTGCTGAGGGGCACAGTAGCTCAATTTACAACTGAATTTACAACCTTATTATTACCAAAGAGGAAAACTTGGAAGCACACAAACTCACACATAGGTTGACATTTTTTACTAGCAAATGCCAGTGAGCAGTGAGCAAAATAATCGTAACATTTTAAATAGCCATGAAGGGATATTATCCAATTCGAATTCCAAATACTGTAACTCACAATTGCTCAGTGTAATAAACTCTTGTTAAATAAGCGCCTCCAAATAACACACGTTGTTGAAGAAACGTTTCAAATGAGATCTCGCTGCAGATTATGTAGGAATTTGACAGTATTGTTATTATGATTCTTTTTTTCCAGTGTTGCCCCTAATCTACTGTGTGCATAAACACAAATACCTAATCTTGTGACATCTCCCCTTACTGTTTTCTCAGTAACGTTGCTGTATTGAAAACAAGTTTGCTTCCCAAATGGCACCCTATTACCTATAGTCTGCACTACTTTGACCAGGGCCCATAGGGCTCTAGGTATGGGTCCTGGTCAAAAATAGTGCACTATGGCCCATAGGTCTGTGGTCAAAAGTAGTGCACTATATAGTGAATAGGGTGCCATTTGGGACGTAACAACATTTGGTTACACAACCGTTTCTGCACAGCGGTGTTTGTCAAAAGGATATTATGATCCAATGTTTGTTAATGAGCTTGTGGTTACAACAAAGAGAGCTCATTATCCTAAAGGTACAGAGACCTTTGACCTACACTGCACTTTACTGACCCCCATGACATATACAGATACTGTAGCAAACTCGAGACAAACAACAAATTGAAACAAAATCCTACTGAAACCAACTCGAAGCGAACAACAAACTGAAACAAACTGTTTAGGAGGAAAATAGTTAAAATGTCTTAATGTAGCTCATAAAAACGCTAACATTCCTTATTTATTATTTAGGAGTTAAACTTTCTCAAATGAAGTAAGTTTAGTATGACAAACAGTAGGCACAATTGATACCGATGCTCCTTGGAATCATTGGTAACACAGTACCGGCAACTTATGACAGTACTTTTGAGTGCCCATACATAGACCAACATACAGTATAAGTGTGTGAATCTATTAAATAAACCATTTGGAAGTTAATGACATCTAAACTGACTGCATGGTTAGTTTTGTTTTTCTCTTCAGAGAGAGCATGGGTGTGCACTGGGCAGTACATTGGCGTTATTGTGTGAGGTCATGGCCTCGTTAGGGCAATTAGGGACAATCACAGCTTTGAATTGTTGTGTTTCGGAGGATTACTTTGTGATGATTTTGCCTTTCAATTGGGTGGCCACAGCCTGTGAGTTTGTGCTAAGACACTTTCTGCTGATTGTATGAAACAAGTGCAGGCTAGGTAACATAGCCTCTGTTATGAAACTAGCATTGTGCTCAGTTATTGGCTGAAACATAGTGGCCAGTTGGCTTCTGTAATTGGGCATGGCATTGCCTTCTATCACAAGAATAAAGACAGTATTTCATTATAATTAAGTGATAATGCCCGAGAAGCTGGTGTTTGGAGGATATATTGGCACGGGTGTTGTTAGGCCCGAGACGAAGTTGAGGGTTGGCAAACCGTGCCAATATATCCTCCAAACACTGGCTTCGAGGGCTTTATCACTTTTACAGTGGGGAAAAAAAGTATTTAGTCAGCCACCAATTGTGCAAGTTCTCCCACTTAAAAAGATGAGAGAGGCCTGTAATTTTCATCATAGGTACACGTCAACTATGACAGACAAATTGAGAAAAAAAATCCAGAAAATCACATTGTAGGATTTTTTATGAATTTATTTGCAAATTATGGTGGAAAATAAGTATTTGGTCACCTACAAACAAGCAAGATTTCTGGCTCTCACAGACCTGTAATTTCTTCTTTAAGAGGCTCTGTCACGGTTTCGGCCGAGGCTGCTCCTCCTCCTGGTTCGGGCAGGCTTCGGCGTTCGCCGTCCCCGGAGTACTAGCTGCCACCGCTGTATGTTTCTGTGTTTGATTGCTTTTGTCTGTCTGTCACACCTGTGTCTGTTTGGGAGTTGATTACGTGTCTTATAAGTTCCGTGTTGTGATCTAGGGTATTTGTGTGTTGTTATTCTGTTGCCACTGTGTCTATGATACGTGTTTGTTTTCCGTGTCATTTTTTCATGTTTAGTGTTTTACGCGTGTGCGTAATTTTCCCTCGCCACTTCGTGTTTTCGAGGTCGGGGTTTTGTTCTCGTGTTATTGAGACTATTAAAAGTCTTGTTGGACAAAACCTCTGTTTCCTGCGCTTGACTCCTCCACCACATCCACGACGGAATAGTGACAGGCTCCTCTGTCCTCCACTCGTTACCTGTATTAATGGCACCTGTTTGAACTTGTTATCAGTATAAAAGACACCTGTCCACAACCTCAAACAGTCACACTCCAAACTCCACTATGGCCAAGACCAAAGAGCTATCAAAGGACACCAGAAACAAAATTGTAGACCTGCACCAGGCTGGGAAGACTGAATCTGCAATAGGTAAGCAGCTTGGTTTGAAGAAATCAACTGCGGGAGCAATTATTAGGAAATGGAAGACATACAAGACCACTGATAATCTCCCTCGATCTGGGGCTCCACGCAAGATCTCACCCCGTGGGGTCAAAATGATCACAAGAACGGTGAGCAAAAATCCCAGAACCACACTGGGGGACCTAGTGAATGACCTGCAGAGAGCTGGGACCAAAGTAACAAAGCCTACCATCAGTAACACACTACGCCGCCAGGGACTCAAATCCTGCAGTGCCAGACGTGTCCCCCCTGCTTAAGCCAGTACATGTCCAGGCCCGTCTGAAGTTTGCTAGAGTGCATTTGGATGATCCAGAAGAGGATTGGGAGAATGTCAGATGAAACCAAAATAGAACTTTTTGGTAAAAACTCAACTCGTCGTGTTTGGAGGACAAAGAATGCTGAGTTGCATCCAAAGAACACCATACCTACTGTGAAGCATGGGGGTGGAAACATCATGCTTTGGGGCTGTTTTTCTGCAAAGGGACCAGGACGACTGATCCGTGTAAAGGAAAAAATGAATGGGGCCATGTATCGTGAGATTTTGAGTGAAAACCTCCTTCCATCAGCAAGGGCATTGAAGATGAAACGTGGCTGGGTCTTTCAGCATGACAATGATCCCAAAAACACCGCCCGGGCAACGAAGGAGTGGCTTCGTAAGAAGCATTTCAAGGTCCTGGAGTGGCCTAGCCAGTCTCCAGATCTCAACCCCATAGAAAATCTTTGGAGGCAGTTGAAAGTCTGTGTTGCCCAGCGACAGCCCCAAAACATCACTGCTCTAGAGGAGATCTGCATGGAGGAATGGGCCAAAATACCAGCAACAGTGTGTGAAAACCTTGTGAAGACTTACAGAAAACGTTTGACCTGTGTCATTGCCAACAAAGTGTCACGATCGTTGACTGATGAAGCGGACCAAGGCGCAGCGTGATAAACGTACATACTTTATTCAGTATTCAACACGAACAAAACAACAAACGAAACGTGAAGTCCTGGGTTAACACAAAACCTTAACGGAACAAGATCCCACAACCTAACATGCCAAAAGGCTGCCTAAGTATGGTCCCCAATCAGAGACAACGAGCTACAGCTGTCTCTGATTGGGAACCACCCTGGCCAACATAGAAACTAAACGATCTAGAACAAAAACCAATGAAAACTAAACATAGAAAATCCACACACTGGCTCAACAATTAAGAGTCCCCAGAGCCAGGGCGTGACACAAAGGGTATATAACAAAGTATTGAGAAACTTTTGTTATTGACCAAATACTTATTTTCCACCATAATCTGCAAATAAATTAATAAAAAATCCTACAATGTGATTTTCTGGATTTTTTTTCTCATTTTGTCTGTCATAGTTGACGTGTACCTATGATGAAAATTACAGGCCTCTCTCATCTTTTTAAGTGGGAGAATTTGCACAATTGGTGGCTGACTAAATACTTTTCCCCACTGTATACAACGGGTTACCAACATATTCAAATAATGATTTACGTATTTTCATTAAAGATGTTATTTTGATGAATTTATTCATACTATTTCATCCTCCCACAAGATATAGTCCCAACACAAATCTAGGGTTACTACCCAAGCCGGCTGATCGTTCGTTCTATCGGTTCGGTTGCCATAGACGCCACCCAGTCGTTAAGTATTTTTGTTCTGTATCTATGGACGCAACCCAGTCGTTCCTTCTAAATGTTCTATTGCCATACTGGTTGGCAACGTTCTTATCCCTTGCTTGCTAGCTAGCCAACTACGGCTAACATACAGTCACGTCAAACAGTGCAGCAAGAATAACAGCAAAGTAGCTGCATTTTCATTTGTTTAAGCTGTTTTCTAATGAAATGTATTTGGATACATCCATAACAATGAGTTAATGATGCGCGATTTCACTTGGCATAAAAAAATTTCTCTCTCGTCAGGACAATGTTGTTCAGAGGAGCTAGCCAACAACACAGCTAACACAATCACTTCAAACTGAAGCTGGAAAGACTGCAAACTAGCTGCATTTCGTTTTATTTGATCTGTTTTCTATTTACATTTCCTTGTATACATCCATAAAAATTATGCAGATTCATGATTTCGACTGGCTGAGAACGCGTTCATTACCATGGGACAGCTGGAGATCGAATTTCAATATTGAAACAATGTTGCAAATGTCAGCGAGACAGACAGCAAGGCTTATACAAATCTCCGCTATTGAAAACCAATTGCTAGTCTAAAAGAAATGGGAGATAATGTCTAGATGCTTTTTACAGTGGAGAACAAGTTTGTAAATTGTCTTGCTGGGCTGACGAGACAGTAGATTGCGCAGTGAGATGGAACAGAGTAAATAGGCATTTCAACATCATAGCTTTAGCCGGTGGTAACTTGTGGAATAGACACCGGCTGGAATGCGATTTTAACCAATCAGTGTCCAGGATTAGACCCACCAGTTGTATAACCTGTTTTATATCACACTTTGGAGTTGCTGTGATTTGTAGGTTGGTTATGACTTGTATTATGGAACTTCTATCAGATATACCATTGTTAATTCTACTGATTCTCTGCATCCAGGTGTGGGTGTAGTTTGCTGTTGTGGATCAAACAGAGTAGGGTTAAATTGACCCTAGATGCTGATCTTGGGTCAGTTTAGCATTTTCCCCACTAATGGTTAAGGTTAAGATTGAGGGAGGGAAAGCTGTACAAGGAACAGGTACCTGCTGGTGTTACAGCTTCAAACAACTTAAAATGCACCTCATATACTTCAAACACCAGCAGAGAACAGACAGATTTCCAACAGGGCTTTCCCTGAGATGGCAGTAGACTCCTATGGCGCTGTCTAACATAAAATATGTCCTTTGTTCTACCCCTTTTTTCATGGTTAGAGTCTTACACACGCCCAGCATCTGCTTTGCAATGGAGAGGTCTGTTATGAGATTATGGACTATAATATTGGATTATCTAGGTAATCCGCCCAGTAAATGGCATCTTTCAAAACATGGATCTCTTTCTATTTTTATGTGTCTTTCATTTGATTTACAATATGTACCTGACATGTATATTCATGAGAATATGCAGGACTTTTTGTTCAAGAGGTGTCCTGTCAATAAAATAGAAATTCAAAGCAGCAAGCCTATAGAACTAATTACTGGGTTCGAGACCCGCAAATGGGGTTACACTGTTGCCGTTAGCAAAAATTGCTACATTGGTGGCAGCGGTGGGATGCTGACTTGGGGGCCATCGGAGAGGCCTGCACACGTGAGGGACTTGGTATAGTAAAGCGTGAGGTACTTGGTATTGAGAAGCATGGGGACACGCTCTCCCTAACCCTCGTTCCTCCTTCTTTATAATCATAACAGAGGGGATAGTGTAACGAACCTTGCCTTAGTAGGCCTGTTACAATCCCCCCCAAAAGGGTTAACCAGTTGTTTGAGCAGTGGTTAGCAGGTCTGCCTGCTAGGAGATGCGTAATTGCACACACGCAATTCAAATTAGGCGTTCCCTAACGGTAATATGCAAATATATGATAGAATGCGCCAATAGGATCTCGCTAGGTCGTGCTTGGGTCTGCCCACCTCCTTGCTTATTCTGCCCACTATGATTAATTTGCACCCATTGGAAACGACAGGCTGTGGTCTCTCTTGGGTTAGTTATACAAATATTTGGTAAAGCTGTAACTTTGCAGCTGTAGCACTTACGTTACGTAAGACTGAAAAATTCCATTACAATTTCATTCCCTAACCCCCGCCTCCCCAATACACGCTCGCAGGCACTCACTCAAATGAACAGCACATATTTGTCCTAGGGCTTTCCACCCTGCATAACACACGTTTTTTCATACGAAATATAGTCAACTGATATTGAGACTCGCATTACAATTATTCCGTAACTAAAATAGTCTATAGCCTACTCCACACACTGTCATGTGATAAGAGTAGCCTACAGAGTTGGGAAATTGTAACATTGTATCCAGCATCGTCAACATCAAAGGACAGTGTAGTAGAGGGGGGAAGGTCTGGAAGAAAGAAATAGCAATACTGTACACGAAAGCATATCTCCATTGGCAACAGGTGGCAGTCAATGACAATTAGACATAGCAGGGTATCCTTTACCTGGCCGGCGTGCGCGTGCATTACCGAGAAGAGGGACTATAAGCACTGCGGCTTCCCCTGGAGTGACCATCAAGGACTACGGAAGTTCGGGGAATCAAACGGAACAATTTTTTGAGGTAGGCTATTTAAAGGAGTAAAGTATCCGATAAAGGATTTAGATATGGAATAACCTGCATGTGTGCCATTTATGACCATTGAATATAACATATAGACATTAATAATATGCCATTTAGCAGACGCTTTTATCCAAAGCGACTTACAGTCATGCGTGCATACATTTTTACGTATGGGTGGTCCCGGGGATCGAACCCACTACCCTGGCGTTACAAGCGCCATGCTCTACCAATTGAGCTACAGAGGACCACACACATTCATAGCATATGAATAACTTCAATCGTATAGGATAAACGCTGTTATCTCTGACTAGTTCCCCGAACAGACAATGTGTCCAATTCGTAAATAGGTTAAGGGATTTCCGATTTCCTGCACGACGACTCTGTATCATAGGTGCTTTTCACTGGGACTTGATCAGCCGTCCACGTAGGCTAACCTATTGTATCAGGTAAAAACTGTTGTTCCCGGAGCAAATATCCACGCCATATGGCAGCTACAATAGGCCTACATAGGTTATACAAGCTACATTAAGGCGTTAACTGCTGCAGCCTATGGGCTACAATTAATATGCAAACATTTTTTCCAAGAGCAGAGAAACATGACTGTAATTTTCAGCATAGTGCATGTTTGCATAATGCCATTGGTTGTCAGAAAACGATCACGTTATGTAGCCTAGTAATCAACAACATAATATATATCAAGAAAAAAAGGAAAAATAAATACTATGTTTCTTTTTTTGTGAACAACTTTTTATTTAATTTTGTCAATTTACAGAGGGGGGTTACAGGTACAAAAACAATCAAAGAAATGCATAAAAAATTAACCCCAATCTATTCCCCCCTCAGTCCCCATCCACCCGCCCCCAAATTGAGAGACTGTCACCATCCCAAACTGAAGCATTGTGAAAATTACGATGTGTGTCAGAATGGGACTTGTCCTTCACCTAGCCTGTAATCACCTACCTAGTATGGTTTGATTGATTCATAATCTAGGCCTACAGTAGTTGTTAAATGTTTGGGAGCCAGGGTTAAGGTTAGACTTGACTTCCTTTTATTCATTGTCCTTCTCCACCATCTCTACCTTTGTGATGAAGTAGGCTATAGCCCCGAGCGGGCTTGAACACGGGACCTTGTGAAATCTGAAACCCCTTGATAAGATCGCTAGGTAGGGTTGGGTTTGGGTCGCTACAATATTAACACTATTTCTCCCTTTACTCTTTCCATTCCCAGCTCCTCTCATCATCCACTTCTTCCACATTCTCTCTCTCTCTCTCTCTCTCTCTCTCTCTCTCTCTCTCTCTCTCTCTCTCTCTCTCTCTCTCTCTCTCTCTCTCTCTCGTGTGATCGGTGATGGCGCTGTGTGTGTGAGCCATGGCCGCCTCTCCGACCACCCTGGGGAAGCTACCTGTGGTGCGCTGTCGGCTGCTGCAGCGCTACGAGCACCAGCCCTTTGTCTCGTGCCTGGCCGGCCTCTATGGCTGTCAATGGAGACGCTACCAGAGGACCCGCGCCACGCCAGGAGACTGCTGCTGCAGCAAGGTCAGGGAGGTCAGGGGTCAAACAGGGACTGGGGGGATTGAGTTCCCAAAGTGAGATCATTTGATGTGAAAAGTTGTTTTTGTTTGTTGAAAATCTGGTCATTTCACAGGATTGTTTTACACTCCTGACAGAGACTATACACACACACACACTACTACTACTACTACTACACTGTACTCTCTCTCTCACACGCACACATGCATGCGTGCCCACACACACGTTCTCTTTCTCTCCCTCACTCTGTCAATATCTCTTTCTTTCATGGCTTACATCATTTTTACTGTCACAGTTTTACAATCACTGTTTAGCCAGTAAGGAGCTTTTCCTGCATTCCTCCCTCTCCTCAGAGTTCAAAGTGCACTCCCTCAATTGTATGGAAAGCATTCTAGGCAATAAACACAAACATTCACACGTTTCGAATTTCCCAGCCCTGTCAAAGAATAGCACTCTCTTATGTTTTGTAAGAGCATTTAAAGGACAATTCCACCCCAAAACTATCTTTTGGTATTTGTTTCATTGTTCCATTGTTGATATAGTACCAAAATGTTTTGCATGTCAGCAATCAAGTTTTCAAGATATATAACTTTCAAAATACAGAAATACAGCCGGTATGACGCATTTTGCATCATATGATGCAAAACGCAACATCATATGATGAAAAATGCGTCATACCGCCTGTATTTCTATATTTTGAAAGTTATACATCTTGAAAACTTGATTGCTGACATGGAAAACATTTTGGGACTATAGCAACAATGGGCTAATGAGAGAGAAAAAAAAAAACAATGGGCTAATGAAACAAATACCAAAAGATAGTTTCTGGGTGAAGTTTTCCTTTTAATGCTGCAAAACAACAACTTGCTGTGTGACAGTCCATTGAGTAATGTTAGCCCAGGCTTGAGTTATTTACCTCATATGTCGGGGGCAAACACAAATAGAAGTGAAAATGGTTTGGCGAAAGTAGTGGTTCTGGCCGTGAATCCCTGCCTTGCCACCAAGATGTTGTGGGTTCAATCCTCATCACTGGTAATTACTTGTTACTGTACATTTCCATGCCTACAGTATATGGGTTATGAATTTGTTATGTAGTCACTATGTGGGACTTATTGTGTTTCTCTCCCCTGCAGTTGGAGTGTGCCAGCTTTGCGCTCCTCATCGTGACGTTCTGTCTCACGCTGGTCTTCCTCTACTTCTGGAGTGAAGCTCAGAATGACTACAATGATTTTGACTGGTAGGTCTGACTATTACATACAGTGAGGGAAAAAAGTATTTGATCCCCTGCTGATTTTGTACGTTTGCCCAATGACAAAGAAATGATCAGTCTATAATTGTCACGAGTTGCTAAGCCAGAACCCAGAAGCAGACCAGGACAAGGTAAGTGAAACGAAGGTGAGTGTTTATTTACAAGTTCAATAGTGATGCTGAATAATCCAGGGAACAGAGCGGGCGGCGTTGATTAGTTGTTGGGGGTGCAGTGGTTGATCCCATCCTGGGTCGGCAGCCGCCGACCACCAGGCAGAGGTTGGATGAAGGTTCCGGACGGGTGACTGCAGATGGAACAAAACGGGGGTGAGTAAGCAACAAACCAACAAGGTGCAAAAACAACAAAACTAACGCTAGGCTCTAAGACTGATACTCTGGTAAACCTACTGTTCATGGCTAACGATCCGGCAGGAACTGGATGTTAGGCCAGAGCCTAAGAAGGGTGATGATCAGGACCAGGTGTGCAGATTGCTGATGGGATACAGGTGCGGAAATCAAAGAGAGCTCCCCGGAGCGTTCCCGAACCCTCGGGAAACTGGAGATCACGAACAGAAAAACTAGTCACCAGACAGGACCCGACTCAGACTGCCGGGATCGTTACAGTACCCCCCTCCGACGAACGCCACCGGGCGGACTCCCCGGAGCGCCAGGATGGAGGCGGTAGAAGTCACTGATGAGGTCAGCATCTAGGACCTGTCGCCGCGGAATCCAACTCCTCTCTTCAGGACCATACCCCTCCCAGTCCACGAGATACTGGAAACCCCGGCCCCGCCGTCTGGAATCCATGATGCGACGCACCGTGTAGGCAGGACCACCTCCGATCATCCGAGGAGGAGGAGGAGGAGGCGGAGGAGGCAACAGAGGACTGAGGAAAACAGGCTTGAGGCAGGAGACATGAAAGGTGGGATGGACTCTGAGCGTCCTCGGGAGTTTGAGTCGAACTGCCACCGGATTGATCACCTTCTCCACCACAAACGGACCAATGAACTTCGGTAACAACTTCCTAGACTCAGTCCGTAAAGGAAGATCCCGTGTGGCCAACCAGACCCTATCTCCGATGGTGTAGGTGGGAGCGGGGATCCGGCGACGATTCGCCTGGAGCTGATACCGGTCCGAAACTCTAAGGAGTGCTTTTTCTGGCCCGATGCCAGGTCCGGTGGCAACGACGAATATGGACCTGAACAGAAGGCACTGAGAGCTCCTTCTCCTGAGAAGGGAACAAGGGAGGTTGGTAGCCATACAGGCACTGGAAGGAGACATCCCAGTGGCAGATGTAGGGAGAGTATTGTGGGCATACTCAACCCAAGGCAACTGAGAGACCCAGGAGGTGGGGTTGGAAGAGGCCAGACAGCGTAGCGTGGATTCCATCTTCTGGTTGGCTCTCTCCGCCTGACCATTAGATTGGGGGTGAAAACCAGATGTGAGACTGACTGTAGCTCCAATGGCCAAACAGAAGGACTTCCAGACAGCAGAGGTAAACTGAGGGCCACGGTCGGAAACGATATCACTGGGCAACCCGTGGACCCTGAAAACCTCCCTAACCAGGATCTCGGACGTCTCCGAGGCAGAGGGAAGCTTGGCAATAGGCACAAAGTGGGCGAACTTGCTGAATCTGTCCACGATAGTCAGAACGACCGTGTTCCCCTCAGAAGCGGGCAACCCAGTGACAAAGTCCAGGGCCAGATGCGACCATGGTCGCCGGGGAATAGGAAGGGGGTGAAGTAGTCCAGAGCTGGGCCGATTGGTACTCTTATTCTGCGCACACACTGGACAGGCCGCAACATAACCCCGAGTATCCTCGGCCATGGCAGGCCACCAAAAACGTCTGCGAAGAAACGCCATTGTCCGAGCCACGCCAGGGTGACAAGCCATCTTGCTGGCGTGGGACCATTTGAGGACAGCAGGACGAACCGACTCAGGCACAAACAACCGACCGGGTGGACCGTTACCGGGACCGGGCTGAGTCCGAAGGGCCGCCAGCACCTCCTCCTCAATCTTCCACGTAACTGCTCCCACGACGCAGTTCCGGGGGAGAATTGTCTCGGTCTTGGACCCACTCTCCTCCGTCTTGGAGAACATCCGGGACAAGGCGTCCGCCTTGCCGTTCTTAGATCCAGGTCGGAACGTCAGGGAAAACTTGAATCGTCCGAAAAACAACGCCCACCTGGCCTGACGGGAGTTGAGACGTTTAGCCGATTGCACGTAAGCAAGATTCTTGTGGTCAGTCCAGACAATAAACGGTTGCTCCGCCCCCTCCAACCAGTGGCGCCACTCCTCCAAGGCAAGTTTCACCGCGAGAAGCTCAAGGTTACCCACATCGTAATTCCTCTCCGCAGGCGAAAGGCGACGAGAGTAGTAGGCGCAGGGATGGAGTTTACTGTCCGTGGAGCATCGCTGCGACAGGATGGCGCCAACTCCCACATCAGACGCGTCCACTTCAACGACGAACTGACGGGCCGTGTCCGGTTGAGAGAGAATCGGTGCGTTGGTGAATCGCCTCTTCAAATCCAGAAACGCTCGATCCGCCTCCGGATTCCACTTGAAGGTCCTGATACTGGAAGTCAAGGCAGTTAACGGAGCGGCCACACGGCTGTAATCCCGGATGAATCTGCGGTAGAAATTCGCAAACCCCAAAAATCTCTGGAGCTGCAATCTCGTACCGGGCTGGGCCCATTCCAGAACCGCTCTAACCTTCTCCTGGTCCATCCTAATCTCTCCCCTGGAGATGATGTACCCGAGAAAGGATGTCGTGTGGGCGTGAAACTCGCACTTCTCGGCCTTCACGAACAGGCGATTCTCCAACAATCGCTGCAGAACCTGCCGGACATGCTGGACGTGGTCGGAAGGTTCCTTCGAGAAGATCAGAATGTCATCCAGGTAAACAAACACAAAGAGACCGATCATATCTCTCAGGACGTCGTTCACCATACTCTGGAATACCGCTGGAGCATTGGTCAGTCCAAACGGCATCACCTGATACTCGAAGTGACCCATCGGTGTATTGAAACCCGTCAACCACTCGTCCCCCTCTCTGATCCGGACCATGTGATACGCATTGCGTAGGTCTAGCTTGGTGAACACCGTAGCACCCTGTAAGGAGTCGAAGGCAGAACTCATCAAGGGCAGGGGATACTTGTTCTTGACCGTGATGTCATTCAACCCCCCGATAATCAATACACGGTCGAAGAGAGCCATCCTTCTTACCCACAAAGAAGAATCCTGCCCCCAGGGGTGATGACGAGGGACGAACGAGACCAGCAGCTAGGGACTCCTTGATGTAGGTCTCCAAAGCCTCACGTTCAGGTCGGGAGATACTGTATAACCTTCCCTTGGGGTAGACAGCTCCAGGGAACAGGTTGATGGCACAATCATGTGGTCGGTGGGGAGGGAGTGACAGAGCCTTCTGCTTACTGAAAACTTCCCCCAAATCGTGATATGTCTCGGGAACCAGGGACAAATCTGGGGGTTTAGCCTCAATCACCTGACTGGGAACCGAATGGGGGCAGGCAGTCTTGAGACAGTTAGCATGACAATCAAGGCTCCAACTCGTTACCTTGCCCGTCACCCAATCGAACGTGGGATTGTGTTCCTTCAGCCAGGGGTATCCAAGGACCAGAGGAACCTGGGAAGACGGCAGAATGAAGAATGAAATCATCTCAGAATGATTCCCCGACAACCGCATCTTAACCGGTTCAGTCCTCATCGTGATACGTGCCAGACTACTGCCGTCCAGAGTGGTAGCTTCAATGGCTTCCGGCAATTGCTCCTTGGAAAGCCCCAGCTGTTCCACCAACTCGGCATCTAGAAAGCTTCCATCGGCACCTGAATCGAGCAAAGCGTTAATCGCTAAGCTCTGATTCCTGTTCATAAGGGTAGCCGGGAAACGGGGTCTGACAGAGGTATTGAGAGGTCGAAACTGGCTCGCTAAAAGTCCTCCCAACTTTAGCGAGCCGCGCAGTTTGACGACCCGACTGGAACCTGAGAAGCTGATCGGTTGGACGGAGCCCATTGCTTCTCCCTCCTTCGCTCTCGGACTCGATTATCCACCCGAATAGACAAGGCTACCAAGCTGTCCAGGTCACTAGACTCCGGATAGGAGATCAACTCATCCTTGAGCTGCTCCGACAGACCCTGGTAAAAGGCCGCTTGCAGAGCCTCCTCATTCCACCCACTCTCCACAGCCAACGTCTTGAACTCGATCACGAAGTCGGCCACGCTGCGAGTTCCTTGGCGAAGCGAAAACAGGCGCCTAGCTGCGTCCCTCCCTCGGACGGAATGGTCGAAGAGCTTCCTCATCTCGGCCGTGAACCCCTGGTATGAAGCCATGCAGGGATCCTGTCGTTCCCAAACGGCTGAAGCCCACTCCAGCGCTCGACCACGCAGCAACTCAATCACAAAGGCTATCCTAGCCTTGTCTGTGGCATAAGAGTAGGGCTGTAGATCGAACACTAATCCACACTGCATAAGGAAGGAACGGCATCTTCCCAGCTCCCCCTCATATTTCTCCGGTGTCGGAACCTTGGGCTCACGGAAGGACACAGCTTCAGAAGCGGCAGGCGAGATGGGTGAAACCGGTAGTGGATCTTCCACCGGACACTTGCGTTGGTTCTGGACCTCCGTCAGACCGGTAGAAAGGTTCCGAACTGACAACGCGATCTCCTGTAGTACCGTGCTATGATGGCCCAACATCTTCTCCTGCTGGGTAATGGCATGGCGAACAGAGTCCAGGTCCGCTGGGTTCATTTCTGGCCGGATCGTTCTGTCACGAGTTGCTAAGCCAGAACCCAGAAGCAGACCAGGACAAGGTAAGTGAAACGAAGGTGAGTGTTTATTTACAAGTTCAATAGTGATGCTGAATAATCCAGGGAACAGAGCGGGCGGCGTTGATTAGTTGTTGGGGGTGCAGTGGTTGATCCCATCCTGGGTCGGCAGCCGCCGACCACCAGGCAGAGGTTGGATGAAGGTTCCGGACGGGTGACTGCAGATGGAACAAAACGGGGGTGAGTAAGCAACAAACCAACAAGGTGCAAAAACAACAAAACTAACGCTAGGCTCTAAGACTGATACTCTGGTAAACCTACTGTTCATGGCTAACGATCCGGCAGGAACTGGATGTTAGGCCAGAGCCTAAGAAGGGTGATGATCAGGACCAGGTGTGCAGATTGCTGATGGGATACAGGTGCGGAAATCAAAAGAGCTCCCCGGAGCGTTCCCGAACCCTCGGGAAACTGGAGATCACGAACAGAAAAACTAGTCACCAGACAGGACCCGACTCAGACTGCCGGGATCGTTACAATAATTTTAATGGTAGGTTTATTTGAACAGTGAGAGACAGAATAACAACAAAAACATCCAGAAAAACGCATGTCAAAAATGTTATCAATTGATTTACATTTTAATGAGGGAAATAAGTATTTGACCCCCTCGCAATCAGAAAGATTTCTGGCTCCCAGGTGTCTTTTATACAGACATTTACATTTACATTTACGTCATTTAGCAGACGCTCTTATCCAGAGCGACTTACAAATTGGTGCATTCACCCTATAGCCAGTGGGATAACCACTTTACAATTGTTATTTTATTTTATTTTATTTATTTATTTTTTTTGGGGGGGGGGGGTAGAAGGATTACTTTATCCTATCCCAGGTATTCCTTAAAGAGGTGGGGTTTCAAATGTCTCCGGAAGGTGGTGAGTGACTCCGCTGTCCTGGCGTCATGAGGGAGCTTGTTCCACCATTGGGGTGCCAG
The DNA here is from genome assembly GCF_020615455.1 of Coregonus clupeaformis. Classification (NCBI taxonomy): domain Eukaryota; kingdom Metazoa; phylum Chordata; class Actinopteri; order Salmoniformes; family Salmonidae; genus Coregonus; species Coregonus clupeaformis. Next base: position 4,983,063 of record NC_059204.1, on the reverse strand, counting down.
AGCAGCGAACAGTTTTGACTGGGCTGAGCGGGAACTATGCTTCCGCAGAGGAAGGGGAGCCAGCAGGCCAGAGGTGGATGAACGCAATGCCCTCGTTTGGGTGTAGGGACTGATCAGAGCCTGAAGGTACGGAGGTGCCGTTCCCCTCACAGCTCCATAGGCAAGCACCATGGTCTTGTAACAGATGCGAGCTTCAACTGGAAGCCAGTGGAGTGTGCGGAGGAGCGGGGTGACGTGAGAGAACTTGGGAAGGTTGAACACCAGACGGGCTGCGGCATTCTGGATGAGTTGTAGGGGTTTAATGGCACAGGCAGGGAGCCCAGCCAACAGCGAGTTGCAGTAATCCAGACGGGAGATGACAAGTGCCTGGATTAGGACGTGTGCCGCTTCCTGTGTAAGGCAGGGTCGTACTCTCCGAATGTTGTAGAGCATGAACCTGCAGGATCGGGTCACCGCCTTGATGTTAGCGGAGAACGACAGGGTGTTGTCCAGGGTCACGCCAAGGCTCTTCGCACTCTGGGAGGAGGACACAATGGAGTTGTCAACCGTGATGGCGAGATCATGGAACGGGCAGTCCTTCCCCGGGAGGAAGAGCAGCTCCGTCTTGCCAGGGTTCAGCTTGAGGTGGTGATCCGTCATACATACTGATTTGTCTGCCAGACATGCAGAGATGCGATTCGCCACCTAGTTATCAGAAGGGGGAAAGGAGAAGATTAGTTGTGTATCGTCAGCGTAGCAATGATAGGAGAGGCCATGTGAGGATATGACAGAGCCAAGTGACTTGGTGTATAGGGAGAATAGGAGAGGGCCTAGAACTGAGCCCTGGGGGACACCAGTGGTGAGAGCACGTGGTGCGGAGACAGCTTCTCGCCACGCCACTTGGTAGGAGCGACCGGTCAGGTAGGACGCAATCCAGGAGTGAGCCGCGCCGGAGATGCCCAGCTCGGAGAGGGTGGAGAGGAGGATCTGATGGTTCACAGTATCAAAGGCAGCAGACAGGTCTAGAAGGACAAGAGCAGAGGAGAGAGAGTTAGCTTTAGCAGTGCGGAGAGCCTCCGTGACACAGAGAAGAGCAGTCTCAGTTGAATGACCAGTCCTGAAACCTGACTGGTTTGGATCAAGAAGGTCATTCTGAGAGAGATAGCAAGAGAGTTGGCTAAAGACGGCACGCTCAATAGTTTTGGAAAGAAAAGAAAGAAGGGATACTGGTCTGTAGTTGTTGACATCAGTGGGATCGAGTGTTGGTTTTTTGAGAAGGGGTGCAACTCTCGCTCTCTTGAAGACGGAAGGGACATAGCCAGCGGTCAAGGATGAGTTGATCAGCGAGGTGAGGTAGGGGAGAAGGTCACCGGAGATGGTCTGGAGAAGAGAGGAGGGGATGGGGTCAAGCGGGCAGGTTGTTGGGCGGCCTGCAGTCACAAGTCGCAATATTTTATCTGGAGAGAGAGGGGAGAAAGAAGTCAAAGCATAGGGTAGGGCAGTGTGAGCAGGACCAGCAGTGTCATTAGACTTAACAAACGAGGATCGGATGTCGTCAACCTTCTTTTCAAAGTGGTTGACAAAGTCATCCACAGAGAGGGAGGAGGGGGGGGGGGGGGGGGAGGATTCAGCAGTGAGGAGAATGTGGCAAAGAGCTTCCTAGGGTTAGAGGCAGATGCTTGGAATTTAGAGTGGTAGAAAGTGGCCTTAGCAGCAGAAACAGATGAAGAAAATGTAGAGAGGAGGGAGTGAAAAGATGCCAGGTCGGCAGGGAGTTTAGTTTTCTTCCATTTCCGCTCAGCTGCCCGGAGCTCTGTTCTGTGAGCTCGCAATGAGTCATCAAGCCACGGAGCTGGAGGGGAGGACCGAGCCGGCCGGGAGGATAGAGGACACAGGGAGTCAAAGGATGCAGAAAGGGAGGAGAGGAGGGTTGAGGAGGCAGAATCAGGAGATTGGAGGGAGAAGGATTGAGCAGAGGGAAGAGATGATAGGATGGAAGAGGAGAGAGTAGTGGGAGAGAGAGAGCGAAGGTTGCGGCGGCGCATTACCATCTGTGTAGGGGCAGAGTGAGTAGTGTTGGAGGAGAGCGAGAGAGAAAAGGATACAAAGTAGTGGTCGGAGACATGGAGGGGAGTTGCAGTGAGATTAGTAGAAGAGCAGCATCTAGTAAAGATGAGGTCAAGCGTATTGCCTGCCTTGTGAGTAGGGGGACGGTGAGAGGGTGAGGTCAAAAGAGGAGAGGAGTGGAAAGAAGGAGGCAGAGAGAAATGAGTCAAATCTAGACGTAGGGAGGTTGAAATCCCCCAAAACTGTGAGGGGTGAGCCATCCTCAGGAAAGGAACTTATCAAGGCGTCAAGCTCATTGATGAACTCTCCAAGGGAACCTGGAGGGCGATAGATGACAAGGATATTAAGCTTAAATGGGCTAGTGACTGTGACAGCATGGAATTCAAATGAGGAGATAGACAGATGGGTTAGGGGAAAAATTGAGAATGACCACTTGGGAGAGATGAGGATTCCTGTGCCACCACCCCTCTGACCAGATGCTCTCGGGGTATGCGAGAACACATGGTCAGACGAGGAGAGAGCAGTAGGAGTAGCAGTGTTTTCAGTGGTAATCCATGTTTCCGTCAGCGCCAGGAAGTCGAGGGACTGGAGGGTAGCATAGGCTGGGATGAAGTCAGCCTTGTTGGCAGCAGAACGGCAGTTCCAGAGGCTGCCTGAGACCTGGAACTCCAGGTGTGTGGTGCGTGCAGGGACCACCAGGTTAGAGAGGCAGCAGCCACGCGGTGTGAGGCGTTTGTGTAGCCTGTGCGGAGAGGAGAGAACAGGGATAGGCAGAGGCATAGTTGACAGGCTGTAGCAGATGGCTACAATAATGCAGAGGAGATCGGAATGAAATGAACTAAACATCTGGGAAAGGAGAGAGCAGGGCCTCCCTCACCAAAAAACTCCCAAATATAACTCTCCCAACTTCCACCTCAGAAACTATAATTGTTTCACTGAACCACCCAAATAAAACTCTCCCAACTTCCACTTTAGAAATTAGAATTGTTGTAAACTACAGCGGTTCAATGTTTCAAGGAATAGACTCAACTTACTTTATTCAGCTAGCTAACTATGACGCCATAGCTAACTAGCATGCTAGCATCCAATAACACACAGTTTAGCACCAATACTTGGTTACAACAAACTACCAATAGTGTGTTAACACACTAAACAGATAATTCGTGTCCGTGTCTAGTTCCTTTCATAACGCAGCAATAATTAAACGTTGGCTAGCTAGCACAAAGATATTGTATTTAGCTGCTACAGTACAGCTAGCTGGTAGTGTTGGCTAGCTAGCAATGGCTGCTGTGTTAACTTAGTTTGAAAAACGGCGTCGCTGCGAACGAATGTAGCTGGCTAAAAGGATATTGTATTTAGTTGCTACCGTTGCTAATAGCTACTCGCCAGCTAGTCCAGGAGGTGAGTTAGCTAGCTAGCTTCGTGCTACACCCGGCACCGCCGAATACAATCCTAACCTACAATAACTACATACAACAACTACCCACGACACACTCTTAAAGGGAGTGCTCCTAATCTCAGTTTGTTACCTGTATAAAAGACACCTGTCCACAGAAGCAATCAATCAATCAGATTCCAAACTCTCCACCATGGCCAAGACCAAAGAGCTCTCCAAGGATGTCAGGGACAAGATTGTAGACCTACACAAGGCTGGAATGGGCTACAAGACCATCGCCAAGCAGCTTGGTGAGAAGGTGACAACAGTTGGTGCGATTATTCGCAAATGGAAGAAACACAAAACACTGTCAATCTCCCTCGGCCTTGGGCTCCATGCAAAATCTCACCTCGTGGAGTTGCAATGATCATGAGAACGGTGAGGAATCAGCCCAGAACTACACGGGAGGATCTTGTCAATGATCTCAAGGCAGCTGGGACCATAGTCACAAAGAAAACAATTGGTAACACACTACGCCGTGAAGGACTGAAATCCTGCAGCGCCCGCAAGGTCCCTCTGCTCAAGAAAGCACATATACAGGCCAGTCTGAAGTTTCCAATGAACATCTGAATGATTCAGAGGAGAACTGGGTGAAAGTGTTGTGGTCAGATGAGACCAAAATCGAGCTCTTTGGCATCAACTCAACTCGCCGTTTTTGGAGGAGGAGGAATGCTGCCTATGACCCCAAGAACATCATCCCCACCGTCAAACATGGAGGTGGAAACATTATGCTTTGGAGGTGTTTTTCTGCTAAGGGGACAGGACAACTTCACCGCATCAAAGGGACGATGGACGGGGCCATGTACCGTCAAATCTTGGGTGAGAACCTCCTTCCCTCAGCCAGGGCATTGAAAATGGGTCGTGGATGGGTATTCCAGCATGACAATGACCCAAAACACACGGCCAAGGCAACAAAGGAGTGGCTCAAGAAGAAGCACATTAAGGTCCTGGAGTGGCCTAGCCAGTCTCCAGACCTTAATCACATAGAAAATCTGTGGAGGGAGCTGAAGGTTAGAGTTCCCAAACTTCAGCCTCGAAACCTTAATGACTTGGAGAAGATCTGCAAAGAGGAGTGGGACAAAATCCCTCCTGAGATGGATGCAAACCTGGTGGCCAACTACAAGAAACGTCTGACCTCTGTGATTGCCAACAAGGGTTTTGCCACCAAGTACTAAATCATGTTTTGCAGAGGGGTCAAATACTTATTTCCCTCATTAAAATGCAAATCAATTGATAACATTTTTGACATGCGTTTTTCTGGATTTTGTTGTTGTTATTCTGTCTATGACTGTTCAAATAAACCTACCATTAAAATTATAGACTGATCCTGTATTTGTCAGTGGGCAAACGTACAAAATCAACAGGGGATCAAATACTTTTTTCCCTCACTGTATCCACAATGTAATGTAAACACACATCTAAGTATGAACAAGCATGCAAATATATAAGGACTCACACACGTGCAAGGCCAGACCACAGCTCTGTGGCAGGTAGCAGCAGGAGTATCTCATTGAGATTCAGGTGTGTTCCTGTCAGGAGAATCTCCTGCATCACATTAACAACATTACCTCCTACTGAATAGCCACACCTATTGTCTCTCTGGTGCTCACTCTGGAACTCCTTCTCTCTCACTAGCCTTGTTTATACCTGGTGTGTGTCCTGATCTTGTCCACATTCAAATTGTGCTCACATTTTCAGACATGCGTCTACACTAGGGCTGTGGCAGTCATGAAATTTTGTCAGCCGGTTATTGTTATGCAAATGAGTGCCGGTCTCACGGTAATTGTCCTTTATTTAATATAAACATGTTTAGTATCTCCAGGCCTCCACGCAAACAAGCCTCTGATGCACGCCTTAGGGACATCTATATTTAAAAAAAGTATAATAAATCAATTTAATATACATGATCACAATAAATCCATTATTTATTTTAGACAGGAATAAAGAAATATGATATGAAGAAAATGTATTTCAGAAGAAGCGAATGAGTCGGCCTACTGTATGTTATCTGGCTATGCGCCGTGCCATAGGCTGTAGGCTAGTTCATTTAGCTGACAAGATATGCTTATAAGTCCCGTGACACTATTTTATATTCGATGATTTTTAAAAATATGTTGAGAACAAGTTCTCATTTACAACTGCGACCTGGCCAAGATAAAGCAAAAGCAGTGTGATAAAAACAACACAGAGTTACACATGGGATAAACAAAACATACAGTCAATAACACAATATAAAATCTATATACAGTGTGTGCAAATGTAGTAAGTTATGGAGGTAAGGCAATAAATAGGCCATAGTGCAAAATAATTACAATGTAGTATTAACACTGGAGTGATAGAGATACTGGGGTGCAAATTAGCAAAATAAATAACAATATGGGGAGGATGAGGTAATTGGGTGGGCTAATTACAGATGGGCTGTGTACAGGTGCAGTGATCGGTAAGTTGCTCTGACAACTGATGCTTAAAGTTAGTGAGGGAGATAAGAGTCTCCAGCTTCAGAGATTTTTGCAGTTCGTTCCAGTCATTAGCAGCAGAGAACTGGAAGGAATGGCGGCCAAAGGAGGTGTTGGCTTTGGGGATGACCAGTGAGATATACCTGCTGGAGCGCATACTACGGGTGGGTGTTGCTATGGTGACCAATGAGCTAAGATAAGGCGGGGATTTGCCTAGCAGAGATTTATAGATGGCCTGGAGCCAGTGGGTTTGGCGACGAATATGTAGTGAGGGCCAGCCAACGAGAGCGTACAGGTCACAATGGTGGGTAGTATATGGGTCTTTGGTGATAGACTATATCCAATTTGCTGAGTAGAGTGTTGGAGGCTATTTTGTAAATGACATCGCCGAAGTCAAGGATCGGTAGGATAGTCAGTTTTACGAGGGCATGTTTGGCAGCATGAGTGAAGGAGGTTTTGTTGCGAAATAGGAAGCCGATTCTAGATTTCACTTTGGATTGGAGATGCTTAATGTGAGTCTGGAAGGAGAGTTTACGGCCTAACCAGACACTTAGGTATTTGTAGTTGTCCACATATTCTAAGTCAGACCTGCCAAGAGTAGTGATTCTAGTCGGGCGGGCGGGTGCAAGCAGCGTTCGATTGAAGAGCATGCATTTAGTTTTACTAGCGTTTAAGAGCAGTTGGAGGCTACGGAAGGATTGTGGAAATGTCTGGGCTTATTAGAACACTTCTTTCTTTTCACACATCAACCACTGTTTGAGGAGCATGCAGGCTCTCGCTGTGCGACAGTTGATATTCCACCCAAACTCTGTATGCCATGGGCTCTCCAACCATGTTCCTACAGCTACCCAGTGCTTAATTTGGGAGAAAACCAAGTGAAATATGTTCAGGAACATCGATATTAACATGTTTTCACAACGAAACATATTTAATTAAACTGTTGACAGCCCCCATCTCTGCACGCTTCAGAAATAAATAAGGAGAGAGAGGAGGAGATATTCTGTAGCTAAAGGTAATGTCAGCATATTAATTATGAAAATATAAAAAATTCCCTATTACTAGGCTATTCAAAATCAAATACAAATTCACTATAATTGTAGGCTAACTCTGGAAGCTGCACTGCACAATCAATGAACCAACAGCATTGCCTAGGCCTATATGTTCTCTCCCAGACTCATGGATAAAAAGTTTGGAGCATAGCACAAGTTAACAAGTCCATCCAGTATGCATAATAATGCAGTCCACACTCAAAGGCAATTACTAGAATTTGTTTAGTTTTGGAGTATAGGCTACACCAATTATATACCAACGACATCTTAAATCTACAGTGGGGGAAAAAAGTATTTAGTCAGCCACCAATTGTGCAAGTTCTCCCACTTAAAAAGATGAGAGAGGCCTGTAATTTTCATCATAGGTACACGTCAACTATGACAGACAAATTGAGAAAATAAAATCCAGAAAATCACATTGTAGGATTTTTAATGAATTTATTTGCAAATTATGGTGGAAAATAAGTATTTGGTCACCTACAAACAAGCAAGATTTCTGGCTCTCACAGACCTGTAACTTCTTCTTTAAGAGGCTCCTCTGTCCTCCACTCGTTACCTGTATTAATGGCACCTGTTTGAACTTGTTATCAGTATAAAAGACACCTGTCCACAACCTCAAACAGTCACACTCCAAACTCAACTATGGCCAAGACCAAAGAGCTGTCAAAGGACACCAGAAACAAAATTGTAGACCTGCACCAGGCTGAGAAGACTGAATCTGCAATAGGTATGTTTGGGGCAAATCCAATACAACACATTACTGAGTACCACCCTCTATATTTTCAAGCGTAGTGGTGGCTGCATCATGTTATGTGTATGCTTGTAATCGTTAAGGACTAGGGAGTTTTTTTTTAGGATAAAAATAAATGGAATAGAGCTAAGCACAGGCAAAATCCTAGGGGAAAATCTGGTTCAGTCTGCTTTCCACCAGACACTGGGAGATTAATTCACCTTTCAGCAGGACATTAACCTAAAATACAAGGCCAAATCAACACTGGAGTTGCTTACCAAGAAGACAGTGAAAGTTCCTGAGTGACCAAGTTACAGTTTTGACTTAAATCTACTTGAAAATCTATGGCAAGACCTGAAAATGATTGTCTAGCAATGACCAACAACCAATTTGACAGAGCTTGAAGAATTTTTAAAATAATGGGCAAATGTTGCACAATCCAGGTGTGGAAAGCTCTTAGAGACTTACCCAGAAAGACTCACAGCTGTAATCGCTGCCAAAGGTGCTTCTACAAAGTATTGACTCAGGGGTGTGAATACTTACGTAAATTATATATTTCTGTATTTCATTTTCAATAAATGTGCAAAAATGTCTAAAAACATGTTTTCACTTTGACATTATGGGGTATTGTGTGTGTGTGTGTGTAGATTTTTTAAAATGTTTAATCCATTTTGAATTCAGGCTGTAACACAACAAAATGTGGAATAAGTCAAGGGGTATGAATACTTTCTGAAGGCACTGTATAGGCGTATGCATAAGCTCTAAAATGTGTATGAGTGATCTACATGCAACGTCTTAAATGCTTTGAATTAATCATCACCTTAGGAAGCGCTGTCCATTTCGTTGTTAGGCTTTGAAACAACATCCACAGTGACCATGTTTTCCACTCAGTTTCAACCTGTTGTTGAACTTCTTTCTTCAAATTGATAATCACAGTGAGGTCAAAAAATTTAGCCTAACAGTGAATTTTAAAAGCATGATACTGTTGATAAGTGTTTTAATATGATTTTCGATTACATTTGCATTGATGTCAGAGTGTTTAGAGGGACAATAGAGCACTGAGTACCACGCACACACACCCTCTCTCTCAACTCTCATCGCCATCCTCTCTCTCTCTCTTCCGCTTTTCTCTCTCTTTCTCCAGGTTTAACTTTGGGAACCTGGGTTTCTGGTTCCCCTGGTCTGTGGTGTTGCTGGCCATTGCTGCTGCCTTCTTCAGCTACATCACTCTGCTGCTGGTGAGGGGTGTGTGTGTGTGTGTGTGTGTGTGTGTGTGTGTGTGTGTGTGTGTGTGTGTGTGTGTTTGTTTGTTTGTGGGGCTCCACTAGGGGGGTTGGAGGGTATGCAGAAATCAGTCACAGATCAATCTGGGGATCCCCTCAGGGATACAGTGGGGGAAAAAAGTATTTAGTCAGCCACCAATTGTGCAAGTTCTCCCACTTAAAAAGATGAGAGAGGCCTGTAATTTTCATCATAGGTACATGTCAACTATGACAGACAAATTGAGGAAAAAAAATCCAGAAAATCACATTGTAGGATTTTTTATGAATTTATTTGCAAATTATGGTGGAAAATAAGTATTTGGTCACCTACAAACAAGCAAGATTTCTGGCTCTCACAGACCTGTAACTTCTTCTTTAAGAGGCTCCTCTGTCCTCCACTCGTTACCTGTATTAATGGCACCTGTTTGAACTTGTTATCAGTATAAAAGACACCTGTCCACAACCTCAAACAGTCACACTCCAAACTCCACTATGGCCAAGACCAAAGAGCTGTCAAAGGACACCAGAAACAAAATTGTAGACCTGCACCAGGCTGGGAAGACTGAATCTGCAATAGGTAAGCAGCTTGGTTTGAAGAAATCAACTGTGGGAGCAATTATTAGGAAATGGAAGACATACAAGACCACTGATAATCTCCCTCGATCTGGGGCTCCACGCAAGATCTCACCCCGTGGGGTCAAAATGATCACAAGAACGGTGAGCAAAAATCCCAGAACCACACGGGGGGACCTAGTGAATGACCTGCAGAGAGACGGGACCAAAGTAACAAAGCCTACCATCAGTAACACACTACGCCGCCAGGGACTCAAATCCTGCAGTGCCAGACGTGTCCCCCTGCTTAAGCCAGTACATGTCCAGGCCCGTCTGAAGTTTGCTAGAGTGCATTTGGATGATCCAGAAGAGGATTGGGAGAATGTCAGATGAAACCAAAATAGAACTTTTTGGTAAAAACTCAACTCGTCGTGTTTGGAGGACAAAGAATGTTGAGTTGCATCCAAAGAACACCATACCTACTGTGAAGCATGGGGGTGGAAACATCATGCTTTGGGGCTGTTTTTCTGCAAAGGGACCAGGACGACTGATCCGTGTAAAGGAAAGAATGAATGGGGCCATGTATCGTGAGATTTTGAGTGAAAACCTCCTTCCATCAGCAAGGGCATTGAAGATGAAACGTGGCTGGGTCTTTCAGCATGACAATGATCCCAAACACACCGCCCGGGCAACGAAGGAGTGGCTTCGTAAGAAGCATTTCAAGGTCCTGGAGTGGCCTAGCCAGTCTCCAGATCTCAACCCCATAGAAAATATTTGGAGGGAGTTAAGTCTGTGTTGCCCAGCGACAGCCCCAAAACATCACTGCTCTAGAGGAGATCTGCATGGAGGAATGGGCCAAAATACCAGCAACAGTGTGTGAAGACCTTGTGAAGACTTACAGAAAATGTTTGACCTGTGTCATTGCCAACAAAGGGTATATAACAAAGTATTGAGAAACTTTTGTTATTGACCAAATACTTATTTTCCACCATAATTTGCAAATAAATTCATTAAAAATCCTACAATGTGATTTTCTGGATTTTCTTTTCTCATTTTGTCTGTCATAGTTGACGTGAACCTATGATGAAAATTACAGGCCTCTCTCATCTTTTTAAGTGGGAGAACTTGCACAATTGGTGGCTGACTAAATACTTTTTTCCCCCACTGTATACTGTACTGAACCAGAGCTATACTGTACTATACTGAACCAGAGCTATACTGTACTATACTGAACCAGAGCTATACTGTACTAGACTGTACCAGGGCTATACTGTACTAGACTGTACCAGGGATATACTATACCAGTGCTGTACTATACTGTACCAGGGCTATACTATACTGTACCAGGGATATACTGTACTATACTGTACTTAGCTCTCTGATGATCTGTCTGATATGAGGTGTGTGTGTGTGTGTGTTTTAATTTGTAGCTGTTGGCTGTGTGTCTGCTGTCAGAGGGACAGAAGCTGTACCTGCACTGGGGCCACAAGGTAACGTCCGTACGTCTTCCCCTGTCCAATTTCAACTTCCTCTGCCTACTTCTCTATCTCCTCGTGTGTCCTATCCGCCTCCCTGTCTCTCCTAGACATCCTCTTTGCTCTTATAAGCGTTATAATCATCCCATCCATTTTTCCATGTCTAGATTAAATTAATAACTTTAGCAAGACGAAATTGCTGATTGCCTGGTAGAAGAAAAGACTGAAGAAATGCTGAATGCTGCAGTTTTATGGATAGATCCTGAAAAAATTAAGTGAAAATTAATTGTGCTCAGTGCAACATTAAGTGCTCATTAGTGTGAAATGGGTAAGGTGCCAATGGTTGTCTGTTGTCCTAACTGTACTGCTTCTCCGGATGTGTTGCCAGATTGGGGTCCTGGTGAGTCTAGCCTTCTCCATTCTGGCCACAGCAGTGCTGTCTGACCTATGGAGCAAAGAGTGGACCACTCTTCTCCTCTCTTTCCAGGTGGGGCTTCCCTTCTTTCCTTATTTCTTCTATAAAGTCATCCCTCTCTCTTTATTCTCTGTCATTACCTCACCTCCTGCAATTTGTTTTTAATAGGTGACAGCGCCATATTTACACGTGGGAGGAGTCTTGCTGATGACACTCCTGTCCTGGCCAATAGCCTTGCATTTTTTCCACATCAATAGGAAAGGTGAGACATGTGATTGAGTAGGTGGGGCTTGTTTGAGCAGCTCTATATATAATATGCTAATTACAGAGTAGAATAAGGCAAATACTGACGTCAAAACTAGGGCAAGGAAGGAAACTTCACGGAGGTTTTCTATTTCAACAATGAACAGATCTGAACAATGAACATAGGGCGGCGCACAATTGGCCCAGCGTCGTCCGGGTTTGGCCGGTGTAGGCCGTCATTGTAAATAAGAATTTGTTCTTAACTGACTTGCCAAGTTAAATAAAGGTAAAATAAAAAAATTAAAAATGTGTGAAACTTCAGGGAGGTTTTCTATCTCAATAGTGACGTCTCTGCATATAGTCAAGAATACATCTGTAGATATTCATGTTTTTTTCTGTTTAATTAGAATTATTTGTTTTACTTAACATTTATATTCTGGTGTAATTTCTTTAGTCTTGAGGAAATTCCCAGCAGATTCCATATATCAACCACAAATAAATAACTGTATCCCTTAGTAAACTGTGTGTCTGTGTGTTCCAGTTGGGCGGGCGCTCATCATGGGGCTGTACCTGGCGGTGCTGTGTGCCCTCTACCTGGTTCCCCTGGGCATATACTCGCCCTGCCTTAAAGAAGAGGGCACTCTGGGCCCCGCACCAGCCCTCATCGGGCACAGAGGGGCACCCATGGTGGGTAGGCCTCATCAGCAACGCCATTAATGCCAACCCATTCTTATCCTTAGCTACAAACCCATTCTCATCAACACTAACCCATTCTCTCTCAACTCTTTTCAATACTGACTGCAGGTAGCCTAGTGGTTAGAGTGTTGTTCCAGTAACCGAAAGGTCGCTGGTTTGAATACCCAAACCGACAAGGTGAAAAATGTGACGATTTGCACTTGAGCAAGGCCGTACTACTAAGGCTAACCCTGTGAACAACATGTGACATTGTAGTAGTAGTAGAAGAAGTGTGGTAGTTTGATAATTTATTACCGTTGCCAGTATTAGTAAAACGTTTTGGGCTGTGTTATTAGCTATCGTGAGATGTGCTAGTTTGCTGAACTGATGTTTGTATTTATAATCTGTACCAGTAGTACCTCTGTTTAGGGTAACTGTATGTTCAAATCATTTGTATGTGTGTTATACCCCAGCTTGCGCCAGAGAACACTCTCATGTCCTTTGAGAAGGCGGTGGAGGCTGGAGGGCAAGGTCTAGAGACTGACGTCACCATCAGGTCAGTGGTGGTTGTACACCCTCCTCACACCTGAATGCTCCGTGTCCATCTAGTTTGGGGATAATCGCCTTTTTCTTGAGCGGATGGCCAGGGGCTGGAACATACAGTGCTTTTTTCACATTTGGTTGTATGACAGCCTGAATTTAAAATGGATTAAATTGAGATTTTGTGTCACTAGCCTACACACTAGCCCATAATGTCAAAGTGGAACTATGTTAGTTAAAAATGAAAAGCATAAATGCCTCGAGTCAATAAGTATTCAACCCTTTTGTTACGGCAAGCTTATATAAGTTCAGGAGTAAAACATTTGCTTAACAAGTCACATAATGAATTGAATCGACTCACTTTGTGTGCAACAATAGTGTTTAACGTGATTTTTGAATCACAATGAGGCAAATTGTGACTTTAAAACAGTTACATAGTTTAATGGCTGTAATAGGAGAAAACTGAGGATGGATCAACAACATTGTAGTTACTCCACAATACTAACCTAAATGACAGAGTGAAAAGCAGAACGCCTGTACAGAATAAAAGTATTCCAAAATATGCATCCTGTTTGCAATAAGGCACTAAAGTAATACTGAAAATAATGTGGTAAAGAAATTAACTTTACTTTTAAAAAACTTTCTTCTGAAACTCGTCAGTCTATTCTTGTTCTGAGAAATGAAGGCTAATCCATGCGAGAAATTGCCAAGAAACTGAAGATCTCGTACAGCGCTGTGTACTACTCCCTTCTGGTTAGAGCCAGTTTGCGCTGTTCTGTGAAGGGAGTAGTACACAGCGTTGTACGAGATCTTCAGTTTCTTGGCAATTTCTCGCATGGAATAGCCTTCATTTCTCAGAACAAGAATAGACTGACGAGTTTCAGAAGAAAGTTTTTTGTTTCTGGCCATTTTGAGCCTGTAATCAAACCTACAATTGCTGATGCTCCAGATACTCAACTAGTCTCAAGAAGGCCAGTTTTAAGCTGTGCTAACATAATTGCAAAAGGGTTTTCTAATGATCAATTAGCCTTTTAAAATGATAAACTTGGATTAGCAAACACAACGTGCCATTGGAACACAGGACTGATGGTTGCTGATAATGGGCCTCTGTACGCCTACGTAGATATTCCATTGAAAATCAGCCGTTTCCAGCTACAATAGCCATTTACAACATTAACAATGTCTACACTGTATTTCTGATCAATTTGCTGTTATTTTAATGGACAAAAAAATTGCTTTTCTTTCGAAAACAAGGACATTTCTAAGTGACCCCAAACTTTTGGTAGTATATATATATATATATATATATATATAGTGGGGGAAAAAAGTATTTAGTCAGCCACCAATTGTGCAAGTTCTCCCACTTAAAAAGATGATAGAGGCCTGTAATTTTCATCATAGGTACACGTCAACTATGACAGACAAAATGAGAGAAAAAAATCCAGAAAATCACATTGTAGGATTTTTAATGAATTTATTTGCAAATTATGGTGGAAAATAAGTATTTGGTCAATAACAAAAGTTTCTCAATACTTTGTTATATACCCTTTGTTGGAAATGACACAGGTCAAACGTTTTCTGTAAGTCTTCACAAGGTTTTCACACACTGTTGCTGGTATTTTGGCCCATTCCTCCATGCAGATCTCCTCTAGAGCAGTGATGTTTTGGGGCTGTCGCTGGGCAACACGGACTTTCAACTCCCTCCAAAGATTTTCTATGGGGTTGAGATCTGGAGACTGGCTAGGCCACTCCAGGACCTTGAAATGCTTCTTACGAAGCCACTCCTTCGTTGCCCGGGCGGTGTGTTTGGGATCATTGTCATGCTGAAAGACCCAGCCACGTTTCATCTTCAATGCCCTTGCTGATGGAAGGAGGTTTTCACTCAAAATCTCACGATACATGGCCCCATTCATTCTTTCCTTTACACGGATCAGTCGTCCTGGTCCCTTTGCAGAAAAACAGCTCCAAAGCATGATGTTTCCACCCCCATGCTTCACAGTAGGTATGGTGTTCTTTGGATGCAACTCAGCATTCTTTGTCCTCCAAACACGACGAGTTGAGTTTTTACCAAAAAGTTATATTTTGGTTTCATCTGACCATATGACATTCTCCCAATCCTCTTCTGGATCATCCAAATGCACTCTAGCAAACTTCAGATGGGCCTGGACATGTACTGGCTTAAGCAGGAGGACACGTCTCGTACTGCAGGATTTGAGTCCCTGGCGGCGTAGTGTGTTACTGATGGTAGGCTTTGTTACTTTGGTCCCAGCTCTCTGCAGGTCATTCACTAGGTCCCCCCGTGTGGTTCTGGGATTTTTGCTCACCATTCTTGTGATCATTTTGACCCCACGGGGTGAGATCTTGCGTGGAGCCCCAGATCGAGGGAGATTATCAGTGGTCTTGTATGTCTTCCATTTCCTAATAATTGCTCCCACAGTTGATTTCTTCAAACCAAGCTGCTTATCTATTGCAGATTCAGTCTTCCCAGCCTGGTGCAGGTCTACAATTTTGTTTCTGGTGTCCTTTGACAGCTCTTTGGTCTTGGCCATAGTGGAGTTTGGAGTGTGACTGTTTGAGGTTGTGGACAGGTGTCTTTTATACTGATAACAAGTTCAAACAGGTGCCATTAATACAGGTAACGAGTGGAGGACAGAGGAGCCTCTTAAAGAAGAAGTTACAGGTCTGTGAGAGCCAGAAATCTTGCTTGTTTGTAGGTGACCAAATACTTATTTTCCACCATAATTTGCAAATAAATTCATTACAAATCCTACAATGTGATTTTCTGGAATTCTTTCTCTCAATTTGTCTGTCATAGTTGACGTGTACCTATGATGAAAATTACAGGCCTCTCTCATCTTTTTAAGTGGGAGAACTTGCACAATTGGTGGCTGACTAAATACTTTTTTTCCCCACTGTACGTACATACAAATACAGTCAAAAGTTTGGACACCTACTCATTCAAGGGTTTTTCTTTATTTGTAATATTTTCTACATTGTAGAATAATAGTGAAGACATCAAAACTATGAAATAACACATATGGAATCATGTAGTAACCCAAAAAGTGTTAAACAAATCAAAATACGTTTTTGATTTTAGATTCTTCAAAGTAGACACCCTTTGCCTTGATGACAGCTTTGCACACTCTTGGTATTCTCTCAATCAGCTTCATGAGGTAGTCATGAGGTAGTGCCTTCGGAAAGTAGTCAGACCCATTTACTTTTTCCACATTTTGTTACATTACAGCCTTATTCTAAAATTGATTAAATCGTTTTTTTCACTCATCAATCTACACACAATACCCCATAATGACAAAGCAAAAATAGTTTTTTTTGAAAATATTACTTATAAAAAAATGAACTGAAATATCACATTTACATAAGTTCTCAGACCCTTTACTCAGTACTTTGTTGAAGCACGTTTGGCAGCGATTACAGCATCGAGTCTTCTTGGGTATGACGCTACAAGCTTAGCACACCTGTCTTTGGGGAGTTTCTTCCATTCCTCTCTGTAGATCCTCTGAAGCTCTGTCAGGTTGGATGGGGAGCGTTGCTGCACAGCTATTTTCAGGTCTCTCCAGAGCTGTTCGATTGGGTTCAAGTCCAGGCTCTGGCTGGGCCACTCAAGGACATTCAGAGCCTTGTCCCGAAGCCACTCCTGCGTTGCTTTGCTTTGTGCTTAGAGTGTTGTCCTGTTGGAAGGTGAACCTTCGCCCCAGTCTGAGGTCCTGAGCTCTTTAGAGCAGGTTTTCATCAAGGATCTCTCTGTACTTTGCTCCGTTCATCTTTGCCGCTGAAATACATCCCCACAGCATGATGCTGCCACCACCATGCTTCACCATAGGGATGGTGCCAGGTTTCCTCCAGACGTGACGCTTGGCATTGAGGGCAAAGAGTTCAATCTTGGTTTCATCAGACCAGAGAATCTTGTTTCTCATGGTCTGCGAGTCTTTAGGTGCCTTTTGGCAAACTCGAAACGGGCTGTCATGTGCTTTTTACTGAAGAGTGGCTTCTGTCTGGCCACTCTACCATAAAGTCCTGATTGGTGGAGTGCTGCAGAGATCGTTGTCCTTCTGGAAGTTTCTCCCATCTCCACAGAGGAACTCTAGAGATCTGTCAAAGTGACCATCGGGTTCTTGGTCACCTCCCTGACCAAGTCCCCTCTCCCCCAGTTGCTCAGTTTGGCCGGGTGGCCAGCTTTAGGAAGAGTCTTGGTGGTTCCACTGTGTTCTTGGGGACCTTCAATGATGCAGAATTTTTTGGGTACCCTTCCCCAGATCTGTGCCTCGACACAATCCTGTCTCAGAGCTCTACAGACAATTCCTTTGACTCCATGGCTTGGTTTTTGTTCTGACATGCACTGCCAACTTTGGGACCTTTATATAGACCGGTGTGTTTCTTTCCAAATCATGTCCAATGAATTGAATTTACCACAGGTGGACTCCAATCAAGTTGTAGAAACATCTCAAGGATGATCAATGGAAACAGGATGCACCTGAGCTCAATTTCGAGTCTCATAGCAAAGGGTCTGAATACTTATGTAAATAAGGTATTTCAGTTTATTTTTATTTTTAAAACATTTGCAAAAATGCTGAAAAAACAGTTTTTGCTTTGTCATTATGGGGTATTGTGTGTAGATTGCTGAGGATTTTTATTTATTTAATCAATCATAGAAAAAGGCTGTAACGTAACAAATTGTGGAAAAAGTCAAGGGGTCTGAATACTTTCCGAAGGCACTGTATATATATTGCTCAGAGAACTTTGGGGGCTAAGTAAATAAATAAATGATGAAGTACCTGGCTCTCTTTGATTGTGAGTCATCTTAATGCACTTCCGTCAACTCCTTAATTGTCAACTCCTTAACTGTCAACTCCGTAACCGTCAAGTCCGTAACTGCCATAGCCTTCTCTCGTTGCAATAGTTATGACGGGGTGCCCTTCCTAATGCACGACCACACCCTGAGGAGGACCACCAATGTGCAAGAGGTGTTCCCCAACCGGACGGATGCCCCTGCGGCGATGTTCACCTGGGGGGAGCTGGAGACCCTCAACGCCGGGGCCTGGTTCCTCCATGTGAGTCACCAACCGCCACCGCACTATAGTGCCTCAGGAAGAGTTGGGGGGGGGGGCGCTAAAGGGACACGTAAAATAAGCCAAGTCTTGAACTGCTTTTTTAATAAAGATCATGATCATTTAGCTTCATGGACATGGTATGATGGGAAACCAGGGCATGTTTGTGTCCAATGGCAGTAGCTAGGACAACATAATAAGATGATGGTTGGGGTAGTTATTGTATCGATGGGGGGTGGGAGGTTATCAATTGCACAACCACCTGCTTTATTGAATACAATGTGATATTACATTGTCAATATGATTTGTCATTATGCCAAAGCATTCCGTATACTGACTGTCTCTCTGCCCCTGGTGGTTCTGCAGCGTGACCCCTTTGGCACGGCTTGGTCTCTGGGCAACAAGGACCGGGCGCAGGCGCAGAACCAGTCCATTTGCACCTTCAGGGAGTTTCTGGAGCTGGCTTCCCAGAGGGGCAAACAGGTGATCTTTGACCTCTACCGGCCCCCTCAGGGACACCCCTACAGGGACACCTGGATCACACGCACCCTGGAGGTCATCCAGAACGAGTCTTCCATCCACTCACACCAGGTGAGGGCGCTGTGGGGGGGGATGCTGTGGGGGGATGTTATAACGTTTTACATTTTAGTTATTTAGCAGACGCTCTTATCCAGAGCGATTTAGAGGAGCAATTAGGGTTAAGTGTCTTGCTCAAGGGCACATCAACAGATTTTTCACCTAGTTAGCTCTGGGATTTGAACCAGCAACCTTTTGGTTACTGGCCCAATGCTATTAAGCTCTTAACTGCTAGGTTACCTGCAGCCCTGATGTGGGTCCTCACTGACGTGGTGTCCTTCATCTTCATCCTCATAAATAGGAGTAGGGTGAAGCTGCCCCTAGACACTGATCTTGGGTCAGTTTTGCATTTTCTCTACTAATGGTTAAGGTTAGGCTTGGGGGAGGGGAAGCTGATCCTAGATCTGCACCTAGGGGAAACGTCCCCCGGAGCTTGTACAGATTATCCATAGAGTTAAAACAAAAACGGTATATACAGTGGGGAGAACAAGTATTTGATACTCTGCCGATTTTGCAGGTTTTCCTACTTACAAAGCATGTATAGGTCTGTAATTTTTTATCATAGGTACACTTCAACTGTGAGAGATGGAATCTAAAACAAAAATCCAGAAAATCACATTGTATGATTTTTAAGTAATTAATTTGCATTTTATTGCATGACATAAGTATTTGATCACCTACCAACCAGTAAGAATTCCGGCTCTCGCAGACCTGTTAGTTTTTCTTTAAGAAGCCCTCCTGTTCTCCACTCATTACCTGTATTAACTGCACCTGTTTGAACTCGTTATCTGTATAAAAGACACCTGTCCACACACTCAATCAAACAGACTCCAACCTCTCCACAATGGCCAAGACCAGAGAGCTGTGTAAGGACATCAGGGATAAAATTGTAGACCTGCACAAGGCTGGGATGGGCTACAGGACAATAGGCAAGCAGCTTGGTGAGAAGGCAACAACTGTTGGCGCAATTATTAGAAAATGGAAGAAGTTCAAGATGACGGTCAATCACCCTCGGTCTGGGGCTCCATGCAAGATCTCACCTCGTGGGGCATTAATGATCATGAGGAAGGTGAGGGATCAGCCCAGAACTACACGGCAGGACCTGGTCAATGACCTGAAGAGAGCTGGGACCACAGCCTCAAAGAAAACCATTAGTAACACACTACACCGTCATGGATTAAAATTCTGCAGCGCACGCAAGGTCCCCCTGCTCAAGCCAGCGCATGTCCAGGCCCGTCTGAAGTTTGCCAATGACCATCCGGATGATCCAGAGGAGGAATGGGAGAAGGTCATGTGGTCTGATGAGACAAAAATAGAGCTTTTTGGTCTAAACTCCACTCGCCATGTTTGGAGGAAGAAGAAGGATGAGTACAACCCCAAGAACACCATCCCAACCGTGAAGCATGGAGGTGGAAACATCATTCTTTGGGGATGCTTTTCTGCAAAGGGGACAGGACGACTGCACCGTATTGAGGGGAGGATGGATGGGACCATGTATCGCGAGATCTTGGCCAACAACCTCCTTCCCTCAGTAAGAGCATTGAAGATGGGTGGTGGCTGGGTCTTCCAGCATGACAACGACCCGAAACACACAGCCAGGGCAACTAAGGAGTGGCTCCGTAAGAAGCATCTCAAGGTCCTGGAGTGGCCTAGCCAGTCTCCAGACCTGAACCCAATAGAAAATCTTTGGAGGGAGCTGAAAGTCCGTATTGCCCAGCGACAGCCCCGAAACCTGAAGGATCTGGAGAAGGCCTGTATGGAGGAGTGGGCCAAAATCCCTGCTGCAGTGTGTGCAAACCTGGTCAAGACCTATAGGAAACGTATGATCTCTGTAATTGCAAACAAAGGTTTCTGTACCAAATATTAAGTTCTGCTTTTCTGATGTATCAAATACTTATGTCATGCAATAAAATGCAAATGTATTACTTAAAAATCATACAATGTGATTTTTGTTTTAGATTCTGTCTCTCACAGTTGAAGTGTACCTATGATAAAAATTACAGACCTCTACATGCTTTGTAAGTAGGAAAACTGGCAGTGCATCAAATACTTGTTCTCCCCACTGTATCTCTATGGGATTATCTATCCTATATGTCATAGGTTCAGTTTTTATTTTTTGGACTTGGGAATGAAGCTGTTTATGGGATATTGTGATTGCATTGGTAATACTGTACATACAAAAGGTTGTACTGCTGAGGTTAGAGTTAGTGTTTAGGGTTAATGGGTGTATTGTGTGTGTGTGTGTCAGGTGTTGTGGCTGCCCCCAGACCTGCGTAGCCTGGTCCAGCAGATGGACCCTGACCTCCAGCATACCTTGGGGTCCCGGGCTCCAGTTGAGGAGCTGCAGCAGAATCACATCGTCCAACTCAACCTGCACTATAGCTCCATGTCCACAGAGATGATAAGGTGTGTGGTTGTGTGTAAGTGTGTGTCTTTGCATTAAATGTGTGTGTGTATTTGCGTGTTAACTGGCTGTAGGTGTGTCAATTGGCTGTGTGTGTGTTCATTAACTGGTTGTCTGTGTCTGTCTGTCTGAGTTGTATTCCTCCCTCAGTGAGTATGCGGCGGCCAACATCAGCATCAATCTGTATGTTATCAGCCAGTCGTGGCTCTACTCTCTTGCCTGGTGCTCTGCGGCTCAGTCTGTCACCACCAATGCTCTACAGCTCCTCAACAATCTCAGCAGACCCCTCTTCCTTATGGTGAGAATAACCTCACCAGACCCCTCTTCCTTATGGTGAGATCAACCTCACCAGACCCCTCTTCCTTATGGTGAGAACAACCTCACCAGACCCCTCTTCCTTATGGTGAGAACAACCTCACCAGACCCCTCTTCCTTATGGTGAGAACAACAACCTAGGACCAATACTACTTCATTCCAATAATATTTCCTTCCTCTGGAAGTGTGCACTAGTTCACTACTCTCCACAAATGTAAAAGCATTGGCTTGATGTTTGCATGAGCTACAGGGAGTTTCCACAATACTGGCATTTCTTTTTCCAGTCATTTTCTTTTAAATCCATGAAGGGAAGTGAACAAGTGCACACTTTGGGAGAAATAACCGATTATTGCGACGCCGAAATTGATTGGATTGGTGAAAGTAATACTCCTAGACACAATGGTTGTCTGTCTTTCTCTATCAGACTCCAGATGAGTACAATCTGATGTGGGTCCTTACCGATGTGGTGTCCTTCACCCTCATCTTCATCATCTTCATCTTCCACTGGTGAGTGAGCCCACTAGAATGCAGTGCGAGGGTCGTCGTAAGGTGCATTTTGATATGTCTACGTAAAAAACTTAGATTGATTATGTGAGTCAAATTGAAGCTTCGGATGAACGTCGGTCTGTTTTGTATTTAATGGTGATGTCACTTCCTGTGGTGTCACTTCCTGTAGCGATGACTGTAACTGTGTCGATGACAGGTGGCGAGAACAAAGCCTGGCTTTCTGTTTGGGCAGCAAACCCACACTAGAACATGGAACTTACAGCAAGTTCAGGACAGGTGAGTTAGAAGTTGTCTGTAGGAGTTACCCTGTTTCTTCCCCATGGCCAGCTTTGATAACATGATACATGCACGCACACCCACACCCTATATAGGCTTAAAACAGAGATTGGTTTAAATGAAAAAGAGAATGTATTACATTTGATGAGTCATTATGACATATATACAGTGGGGAAAAAAAGTATTTAGTCAGCCACCAATTGTGCAAGTTCTCCAACTTAAAAAGATGAGAGAGGCCTGTAATTTTTATCATAGGTACACGTCAACTATGACAGACAAATGAGAAAAAAATCCAGAAAATCACATTGTAGGATTTTTAATGAATTTATTTGCAAATTATGGTGGAAAATAAGTATTTGGTCAATAACAAAAGTTTCTCAATACTTTGTTATATACCCTTTGTTGGCAATGACACAGGTCAAACGTTTTCTGTAAGTCTTCACAAGGTTTTCACACACTGTTGCTGGTATTTTGGCCCATTCCTCCATGCAGATCTCCTCTAGAGCAGTGATGTTTTGGGGCTGTCGCTGGGCAACACGGACTTTCAACTCCCTCCAAAGATTTTCTATGGGGTTGAGATCTGGAGACTGGCTAGGCCACTCCAGGACCTTGAAATGCTTCTTACGAAGCCACTCCTTCGTTGCCCGGGTGGTGTGTTTGGGATCATTGTCATGCTGAAAGACCCAGCCACGTTTCATCTTTAATGCCCTTGCTGATGGAAGGAGGTTTTCACTCAAAATCTCACGATACATGGCCCCCATTCATTCTTTCCTTTACACGGATCAGTCGCCCTGGTCCCTTTGCAGAAAAACAGCCCCAAAGCATGATGTTTCCACCCCATGCTTCACAGTAGGTATGGTGTTCTTTGGATGCAACTCAGCATTCTTTGTCCTCCAAACACGACGAGTTGAGTTTTTACCAAAAAGTTATATTTTGGTTTCATCTGACCACATTCTCCCAATCCTCTTCTGGATCATCCAAATGCACTCTAGCAAACTTCAGACGGGCCTGGACATGTACTGGCTTAAGCAGGGGGACATGTCTGGCACTGCAGGATTTGAGTCCCTGGCGGCGTAGTGTGTTACTGATGGTAGGCTTTGTTACTTTGGTCCCAGCTCTCTGCAGGTCATTCACTAGGGTCCCCCCTGTGTGGTTCTGGGATTTTTGCTCACCGTTCTTGTGATCATTTTGACCCCACGGGGTGAGATCTTGCGTGGAGCCCCAGATCGAGGGAGATTATCAGTGGTCTTGTATGTCTTCCATTTCCTAATAATTGCTCCCACAGTTGATTTCTTCAAACCAAGCTGCTTATCTATTGCAGATTCAGTCTTCCCAGCCTGGTGCAGGTCTACAATTTTGTTTCTGGTGTCCTTTGACAGCTCTTTGGTCTTGGCCATAGTGGAGTTTGGAGTGTGACTGTTTGAGGTTGTGGACAGGTGTCTTTTATATTGATAACAAGTTCAAACAGGTGCCATTAATACAAGTAATGAGTGGAGGACAGAGGAGCCTCTTAAAGAAGAAGTTACAGGTCTGTGAGAGCCAGAAATCTTGCTTGTTTGTAGGTGACCAAATACTTATTTTCCACCATAATTTGCAAATAAATTCATAAAAAATCCTACAATGTGATTTTCTGGATTTTTTTTCCTCAATTTGTCTGTCATAGTTGACGTGTACCTATGATGAAAATTACAGGCCTCTCATCTTTTTAAGTGGGAGAACTTGCACAATTGGTGGCTGACTAAATACTTTTTTTCCCCACTGTACATATTAATGATAATTACCTTTGTCAACCACTAACCCCTGACCGATAACCTCACCCCCCTGACAGAGATGAGTGATGTGTGGTCCGTCTCCAGTGCCAACATCCTGGGAGAGCCCGCTCAAAGCCCGCTGGCCACTGAGTCCAACTTGGCAACCGTCTCAGAACACTGATAACCAATCAACCAACCAACCTCCCCTGTTAGGCTCAGTTGAAACAAACCACTCCTCACTCTCCCCCTCAACCTGGCAACTTCCCGGACCCCAAACTGGCAACTCACCAGGATCGACCCAACCTGGAAATCCGGGACCCTACTGGAACCGTGAGTCCAACCTGGCAACCCAGAGACCAACCTGGCAACCCCCTGTAGATTTTGGTGAGAGAATGAAACACAGAGAGAATGCGAAATAGTTCAATGATATGAGTGAGGCCTATCTGAGCTGTAAGTGGTGCTGATGTGTTTCTTGCAGAAGGTATTTCATTGGATAGAAATTAATCCGTAAATCAAATGTGACTGAAGAACAGCCCAGACAACCTCAAGGACCATAACCAACTCATCGTTCATACTACAGACACCATCTGGTGGTGAGAAGAGAATACTACACTATTGAACCAGGTCCATTGAGATTGATTACTTACTCACTGCATTAATA
Source organism: Coregonus clupeaformis (assembly GCF_020615455.1). Classification (NCBI taxonomy): domain Eukaryota; kingdom Metazoa; phylum Chordata; class Actinopteri; order Salmoniformes; family Salmonidae; genus Coregonus; species Coregonus clupeaformis. The sequence goes on along the minus strand of NC_059204.1, from coordinate 4,958,629 downwards.
GAAGAAGAAAAGTGACCATCCGCTGTAGATATTCTCAACTTGTATTACCCTCCATTGTCCATAGGTTCCATTCCATTTCAGAAGTTCAGTGTTGAGTTACGTGAACCACAAATGCTTGACCATTTTGTTAGTGTGTGAGAGTATGGTGGATAAGATGTGTGAATATGACCAGACCGGGGTTCAATTAGTATGTGTTTGTTTTCTTTTGAAATACTTTAGCTGTGCTTGATTGCCCTTTCCTGGCATAAGGGAACCAATGAAGTAGTTCCAAAAGTGCACTCCGCCCATCTGGGATCTGGCACTCCAATCAAACTGTCTCAAGCCTCATTTACAGTGAGGGGAAAAAAGTATTTGATCCCCTGCTGATTTTGTACGTTTGCCCACTGACAAAGACATGATCAGTCTATAATTTTAATGGTAGGTTTAATTGAACAGTGAGAGACAGAATAACAACCAAAAAATCCAGAAAAACACATGTCAAAAATGTTATGAATTGATTTGCATTTTAATGAGGGAAATAAGTATTTGACCCCTCTGCAAAACATGACTTAGTACTTGGTGGCAAAACCCCTTGTTGGCAATCACAGAGGTCAGACGCTTTCTTGTAGTTGGCCACCAGGTTTGCACACACATCTCAGGAGGGATTTTGTCCCACTCCTCTTTGCAGATCTTCTCCAAGTCATTAAGGTTTCGAGGCTGAAGTTTGGCAACTCGAACCTTCAGCTCCCTCCACAGATTTTCTATGGGATTAAGGTCTGGAGACTGGCTAGGCCACTCCAGGACCTTAATGTGCTTCTTCTTGAGCCACTCCTTTGTTGCCTTGGCTGTGTGTTTTTTGGTCATTGTCATGCTGGAATACCCATCCACGACCCATTTTCAATGCCCTGGCTGAGGGAAGGAGGTTCTCACCCAAGATTTGACGGTACATGGCCCCGTCCATCGTCCCTTTGATGCGGTGAAGTTGTCCTGTCCCCTTAGCAGAAAAACACCCCCAAAGCATAATGTTTCCACCTCCATGTTTGACGGTGGGGATGATGTTCTTGGGGTCATAGGCAGCATTCCTCCTCCTCCAAACACGGCGAGTTGAGTTGATGCCAAAGAGCTCGATTTTGGTCTCATCTGACCACAACACTTTCACCCAGTTCTCCTCTGAATCATTCAGATGTTCATTGGCAAACTTTAGACGGGCCTGTATATGTGCTTCTTGAGCAGGAGGACCTTGCGGGCGCTGTAGGATTTCAGTCCTTCACGGCGTAGTGTGTTACCAATTGTTTTCTTGGTGACTATGGTCCCAGCTGCCTTGAGATCATTGACAACATCCTCCCGTGTAGTTCTGGGCTGATTCCTCACCGTTCTCATGATCATTGCAACTCCACGAGGTGAGATCTTGCATGGAGCCCCAGGCCGAGGGAGATTGACAGGTCTTTGTGTTTTCTTCCATTTGCGAATAATCGCACTAACTGTTGTCACCTTCTCACCAAGCTGCTTAGCGATGGTCTTGTAGCCCATTCCAGCCTTGTGTAGGTCTACAATCTTGTCCCTGACATCCTTGGAGAGCACTTTGGTCTTGGCCATGGTGGAGAGTTTGGAATCTGATTGATTGATTGCTTCTGTGGACAGGTGTCTTTTATACAGGTAACAAGCTGAGATTAGGAGCACTCCCTTTAAGAGTGTGCTCCTAATCTCAGCTCGTTACCTGTATAAAAGACACCTGGGAGCCAGAAATCTTTCTGATTGAGAGGGGGTCAAATACTTTTTTCCCTCATTAAAATGCAAATCAATTTATAACATTTTTGACATGCGTTTTTCTGGATTTTTTGTTGTTATTCTGTCTCTCACTGTTCAAATAAACCTACCATTAAAATTATAGACTGATCATTTCTTTGTCAGTGGGCAAACTTACAAAATCAGCAGGGGATCAAATACTTTTTTCCCTCACTGTATACCTGGCACTTACAGGCGTCCTGTGTCCTGATCTTGTCCACATTCAGATTGCGCCCACATTTTCAGTCTACACATGGTATTAAATCTTATCCCTCCCGTGTCCGTATTGTGACCAGATTTCCTGGTCATTCCCTGTAAGCAAATTATTTGACAGATATTCTTTCAAAATAATGTTTATTTATTCATTTTTATTCACATATTGATGCCATAAGTCAATGGTGCCACCTGTGAGTGGTTTTAAAGGGTGGGATAATGATGATTTAAATGATTTCACTGTCCAGATCCGTCTACACTGGTAAGGCTGCGTTTAGACAGGAAGCCCAATTCTGATAGTGGAAAAAAATAATTGGTCTTTCGACCAATCAGATCAGCTATTTTGCCTATAATTGGGCAAAATATCAGAATTGGGCCACCTGTGTAAATGCAACCTGCGTGCCTAAGGCCGTGCCTAGACTTGACAGTTCATGCAGCTTTAGTATTCTGATCATAGAGTTCTGATCATGGAATTCCGAACGCGTCATGTGTCTACACCTACATTGAAATTTGTCTACCGTGTCCGGATTCCCTTTTCCCGCGCTATATTCAAATGGCAGTATGCATTCTACAAACGGTGGAATAGGGATAATATGATAATAACACAACAACAACTGATGGCAGTAGCTAACTAATGTAGCTAACTAGCCAGCTAACCTCTGTAGCTAGCCAGCAAGCAACGCAAAAGGAATTGCAAACGGGTTAGCATAACTCTAGCCAAATTTTTTTAAATAATCTCACACGCTAGGAACGTATTTCCTCCAACGTTATAATGAAAAGGTGCCTCTCGGTCCCAAAACACACGTTTTCGGGAGACTTGTGGGAGGAGTGCTGATGACATCGCCCACTGTATGTGTTTTCGGCAGCCTGATGTGTCCAGACTGAGGAGAAATCCGCACACAATGCATCCCTGACCACCTACTGAAGTGGTCAGACAAATCTGAACACAAACATACCACAAAGCGACATTTGTGCTTCTAGACACATCTTTTCAATGCGATCTTCATATTCTGATAGCAGAAGTCGCATGTAAGTGTCAAGTGTAGACACGACCTGACTACCTACGGAGGTGGGGAGGAACATCTGATCACAATGTATTTTGATTGTCTACATCTGTTTAAAAATGTGGACACAATCAGAATATGGAGAAGATCAGGACAAAGGACGCATGTTGGAAGCAGGTATAAACAGCGCTAAAGTATTGCAAAGAAAAATGAATACTATTAGAACCCAGGTTTGGATATGACATGATGATCCTCTGTTGTCTGGTGATAAATGAATGTGTTTGAGTGTAGTCAACGTTTATAAGCACTTATCATCACTTTATTAGCATAAGGCATTGTAAAGAGGTGACATCCATAGAACTTTGCAACATATAATCACTGCAATTACATAACAGTGACCTACAGAGAACAATTACACTGTTTGTATTTCCATGGTCCATATATCTATATATTTTATATGGTTCATATTGAGGTAATTGTTTTTAACCAATTTGTTTAGACTTTTCAACACAAATGAAAATCCTTCTGGCAAGGATAAAAAAAAAAAAAAAAAAAGCAAATGTTGTACAATATTTAGTGCTTTTAGCCAAATTATAGCAGAACTCTTACATCTCTCTACAGTTGATTCTGCCTCAGCTTTACTGTGCATTGTTGTCAAATCAATGTGAATAATACCAACTTCAGCTCTGGTAGCTGAGAGAGAGTTTTTCTAGTAATGATTATGAAACCTGTTAAGATTTCTTTATGACTGACAACATATTGATGAGTAACTCATCACAAAGCTACGGTGGCCCTAAGGGGCGGCCTTTAAAACACCGTACAAAGCCTTAGGAATACCTACAAAAAAAGGATGTTTAGCCAAAGAATCACAGTATAGATACCAGTCTGATTTGTCATCTACGTACGACACCTGTAGTGTTCTCTTGGTTGTAAGATTGTCTTAGAAGTAGAACTATCTTTTGTTGTTTACAGTTTCTCTTCCGATTGTAACACAATGACATATCATATTAAAATAAATGTCTTAAAGTAGAGCTGAAAGGAAAACACTCAGTTGGTGGTGATAGCCATTGTATTTTGTATGAGCCTATTTCACTATGACATCATTGTAAACGATGGGATATTTTTTGCATAAACTATCAGAAATGAACTGAACTGTTTTGTTATATTTTTGCTGCTTTGATTGTAAAATGCACACAAATGTTTTGTCATTATGAAATTATGTGATAGTGAAATAGGCTCATTCATCTTTTGGGGTGATGAACATTAGGCATGAAAGGAAATATTTGTAATTTCTTTATTGATACCAAAATATTTGGTTACATGGACCAACATTTAAAAACCAGGAACAGTTTGACCTAAATGAATATCAACTATACAGAACGGTGCACAACAATGTCACTGAGATTACTTTTAAAGGTAGACTAAGCAATTTGACATCACCATACACAGTGGGGTGACTTCCTGTTTACAGAATCAACAAAAATGGCGGTCCTGACACATTTTTGTTTTCTGTATGTAGATATTTTGTCTATGATGATGTCATATAACGGAGTTGACCTTTAATACTTAAAAATCCTTGATTGATCCACAATTTTTAAAAAGACAAGTCATATGGACTGGGAGTCTTTATTTACAGAACACATTTTCTTAAATGATTCATTCATTAGGAGAACAGCTAAATCTGTGCTTGTTAGAAATATCATATTATTAAATATTGTCAACTTTCCACTAAAGGTTTTTACAGTGATGTGGTATACACACTGTATGCAAAGTCCTAGAGCCAGCTAATGTCCAGAGATCAATCTGACTGTTCTCATCAAATGTACTTCAAATATACTTCATTAATACATCAAATGTACTAATAACACTGATCGGGTATGAACAGATATTCAAAAAAGGTATTTAGCCTGCCTGTGACAATGATAAGGAACAATTTTGAATTAAACTCTAAAACAAAATATAATGCAGTGATTACACATGATATCTATAGCATGGACAAGCCAAAGTTGTATTTGTTTAGGCCCAACGTTTATAAATCACATAATTGGACTTAGACATTTTACGATCAAATGCTTTGCATAAAAACATTTTCTAAACAAAGCTCTTGATTAGTTGCCATGTAAAAAGTTGCAATCGTTGGTTGTGCATTTGGGTCAAGTAAAGGCAATTGGTGATTGTTAAGACAGGACCCAAGATATAAACCAATATCTGACGATAAGTCAAAACATTGTCATGGCCAAAACATAAATCAACAATTTAAATCATCACCATTTTTACCGACAATGCAAAAATAGTATTCTAGTCGCAATGCTGCTATCGTGCCTCCATCCCTATAACCAACGATCTATGTACATTTCTGTAACACAATAGTGTGTGGAGATGCATGATATCCATTGTCTCTGAGACGTTGCAGCGAGATGTTGCAGCAACGTTGTGTCTGTAGTGCTGAGATGAACAGTTTCTGTACAATAGACTATTAGACCAGAGGTTCTCAAGCTGCTGTCCTTCCCACTCTCATTCATACACATTTTAGGGAGAAAATCTGTCAAGTGCGTGTGCATGCATGCGTGTACGTATGTATACATGTCATTGATTGTGTGTGTGCATGCGTACGTGCACATGTATGTATGCATGCGGTGCGAGTGTGTGTATGTATGCATGTAATTGATTTAGCATGTTATGGAAGAAGGGTTGTATTTATCCCTCTATGTTTTAATGAAACCGTGTGATAGATCTGAAAGCCCTCGAGGCCTACACTACTACACTCCACAGCGGGATCAATGACTTTCCAGATCACTTGATGTTGCCACGGGAACCGCGCTGTTTGGTCATGGTGGTCAGCATCTGGCTGATGTAAGAGGTCAAGAGGTCGTCCATCTTGTAGCCCTGTGGTCACACAGACAAACAAACCAGTTCAAAGGTACATTAATGCTTTGCAATATTTCATGGCAGCATATGAATCAGACCTGTGTTCAAATAGTAGTATTTGTTTTCTGTCAAATACTTCAGCATGCGCTTGATTGAGCTTGCCTGGTGCAATGGAGCCAACGGAGTAGTCCCAAAAGTGCAAATCTGCCCAACTGTCACTCCAAACAGGCCATCTACATACAGGCTAATTTCAGGCTAAGACAATGACTGAGATTTTTGACCACATGACACCTGCGCTCTTATCAAGTCTGGCATCACCATCATCAAATCATCTAGTCTATCTGCAGTTGGTTGCCAGAAGCACCAGTCTCCTCCATGAGCAGGCACACTCCGTTGAGAAGGAATGTGTAGCCTACAAGATGAAATGAACAAATTAAACAATAAACCCTTCATTTATAAAAGCCGATATTTCACCTACATTTACATTACATTTTAGACCCTCAATATTTATTGGAAAGTAGCATCAAGATCACTGTGCACTTTCACCACCCTGTGAAGTTCATCATAACTTATTTCATCTGTAGCCTAATAAACTGCATGTTTTCCCAAGTCGTAGTGGGAGGACCACACACCATATCATTGCGTGACTCCAAGTTTACTTCAGTATGATGGTTATTATATCAATATTTGCGCATAAAGGCATTTCCACCGCCATTTCTCGAATAATACATTTTACAGACACAAAAATATCCCACCATGTTGAACGAACAAATTATCTGTCTGCATTTATATTGTACCGAAACGTCCTATTCCCATCACAGTTGTGATTTTTTTTTTTATACGGTATGACGTTACTTGCATAAACACTGTGGATGGAAACGTGGTTATAGTAAGTACATTTTTCCTCAATTAAGTAATTATCAGCAAAGTCAATGCTTGTAGGAAAAGACAAGTGCTTTTTTTTGTATGCATCTTTAGAATACTTTAGTTGATACAGTATGTATCATGTAATTTTATGTCATATGTTATGTCATGTCATGTCATATTGTGAGTGTTGAAATGTCCAGTAGCTCACCAGTGAGGTCTCACACAGCAGCTTGGTGCCTCGGACCAGGTTTCCGATGGTGATGTGGAAGTAGGTGTTGCCACTGCTCCAGTTGGAGATCTTAGTGAACGGGTGTGTCGTCAAGATGTCCTGTTGAGGTGGGAATTGGAGAATTACACAGTAAACACACGTATACAACTTCCATAACACACATGTGCGCGCAAGAAAATGTGCACACACACACCCGAACACACGCACGCATGCAGGCATACACTCACCTTTGACTTGGGGTCGATCAGGCTGACACCATGTTTGTTGATTGCTATCAAGAGGATCTCTGGGAAGTTTGGATCAGTGGTTTGCTGTTGAATAGGAAAACATCAGTTTAGTTGCAATTGGTATCTATAACAAACAACTTGAGTTTGTGATTTAAAAAATAAATAAATAGATTCTGGGATTGAGGCAGACAATAGGCCCTTACACAGATGTATACACTGACAGAGATAATAATAAAATAAAGCAAGTTTTAAAAAAGTAGCAAGGAATGCACAACAACTCTGACCAGGACAATAATAATAGTCCACGACTGAGATTGTATTGACTGTTCTGAAATTAACACCATTGATCAAGAACATTCATTTGATCATTGGAACAAAAACCTCCCAAAGTACTAATCAGCACTCAAATACACACGGTTACTCAAACAATAAAAACACAAACAATGATCATTCTGTACCGTTTGCACAAGAACATGAATTCATATAGAAATCAATACAGCATTCAAATAGAAATCTTTACCTTGACTTCAAAGAAGGCCGAACCAAACGTAGGCCACTTGAAGATTACTTTGAGGAATGAGAGCTTGGCCTCCTCTCGAGTCTTCCCCGACTGCTTGTTGAACAACGCCACTATAGACTGTGAGACAGAAAAACAAGCCGCAGAGTGTGACCAAATATTATTGAATCTCCCGGTTTCCTACAGTGGGGAAAAAAAGTATTTAGTCAGCCACCAATTGTGCAAGTTCTCCCACTTAAAAAGATGAGAGAGGCCTGTAATTTTCATCATAGGTACACGTCAACTATGACAGACAAATTGAGGGAAAAAAATCCAGAAAATCACATTGTAGGATTTTTAATGAATTTATTTGCAAATTATGGTGGAAAATAAGTATTTGGTCACCTACAAACAAGCAAGATTTCTGGCTCTCACAGACCTGTAGCTTCTTCTTTAAGAGGCTCCTCTGTCTTCCACTCGTTACCTGTATTAATGGCACCTGTTTGAACTTGTTATCAGTATAAAAGACACCTGTCCACAACCTCAAACAGTCACACTCCAAACTCCACTATGGCCAAGACCAAAGAGCTGTCAAAGGACACCAGAAACAAAATTGTAGACCTGCACCAGGCTGGGGAAGACTGAATCTGCAATAGGTAAGCAGCTTGGTTTGAAGAAATCAACTGTGGGAGCAATTATTAGGAAATGGAAGACATACAAGACCACTGATAATCTCCCCTCGATCTGGGGCTCCACGCAAGATCTCACCCCGTGGGGTCAAAATGATCACAAGAACGGTGAGCAAAAATCCCAGAACCACACGGGGGACCTAGTGAATGACCTGCAGAGAGCTGGGACCGAAGTAACAAAGCCTACCATCAGTAACACACTACGCCACCAGGGACTCAAATCCTGCAGTGCCAGACGTGTCCCCCTGCTTAAGCCAGCAATGTCCAGGCCCGTCTGAAGTTTGCTAGAGTGCATTTGGATGATCCAGAAGAGGATTGGGGAGAATGTCATATTGTCAGATGAAACCAAAATATAACTTTTTGGTAAAAACTCAACTCGTCGTGTTTGGAGGACAAAGAATGCTGAGTTGCATCCAAAGAACACCATACCTACTGAGAAGCATGGGGGTGGAAAAATCATGCTTTGGGGCTGTTTTTCTGCAAAGGGACCAGGACGACTGATCCGTGTAAAGGAAAGAATGAATGGGGCCAGGTATCATGAGATTTTGAGTGAAAACCTCCTTCCATCAGCAAGGGCATTGAAGATGAAACGTGGCTGGGTCTTTCAGCATGACAATGATCCCAAACACACCGCCCGGGCAATGAAGGAGTGGCTTCGTAGAAGCATTTCAAGGTCCTGGAGTGGCCTAGCCAGTCTCCAGATCTCAACCCCCATAGAAAATCTTTGGAGGGGAGTTGAAAGTCCGTGTTGCCCAGCGACAGCCCCAAAACATCACTGCTCTAGAGGAGATCTGCATGGAGGAATGGGCCAAAATACCAGCAACAGTGTGTGAAAACCTTGTGAAGACTTACAGAAAACGTTTGACCTGTGTCATTGCCAACAAAGGGTATATAACAAAGTATTGAGAAACTTTTGTTATTGACCAAATACTTATTTTCCACCATAATTTGCAAATAAATTCATTAAAAATCCTACAATGTGATTTTCTGGATTTTTTTTTCTTATTTTGTCTGTCATAGGTGACGTGTACCTATGATGAAAATTACAGGCCTCTCTCATCTTTTTAAGTGGGAGAACTTGCACAATTGGTGGCTGACTAAATACTTTTTTTCCTCACTGTATATGCTACAAGCCTGTGTTAGCCCACTGAGCTAAAGCCTAGACATTCGCTCTGGGAGCTAACGCAAGTCTTCAGGTCTCAGGCAAGGTTACTCATCACGCAAGCGTGGTTCTCTGAACTACAGTGCCATCGGAAAGTATTCATACCTCATGACTTATTTCACATTTTGTTGTGTTACAGCCTGAATTCAAAATGGATTACATTTCTCACCCATCTACACACAATACCCCATATAATGAAAACAATGCTTTTAGACATTTTTGCTAATTTATTGAAAAATGAGTCGATACATCTTTGGCAGCAATTACAGCTGTGAGTCTTTCTGGGTAAGACTCTAAGAGCTTTGTACACCTGGATTGTACAATATTTGCACATTATGCTTTTTAAAATTCTTCAAGTTCTGTTAAGTTCTTGGTGATCATTGCTAGACAGCCATTTTCAAGTCTTGCCATAGATTTTCAAGCCGATTTAAGTCAAAACTGTAACTAGCCACTCAGGAACATTCAATGTCGTCTTCAGTGTATATTTGGCCTTGTGTTTTGGGTTATTTAGGTTATTTTCCTGCTGAAAGGTGAATTTGTCTCCCAGTGTCTGTTGGAAAGCATACTGAACCAGATTTTCCTCTAGGATTTTGCCTGTGCTTAGCTATATTCCGTTTCTTTTTATCCTAAAAAACTCCCTATTCCTTGCCGATTGACAAGCATACCCATAACAGGCTTCCTCCTTTTCAATCTGTCATTTAGGTTAGTATTGCGGAGTAACTACAATGTTATTGATCCATCCTCAGTTTTCTCCTATCACAGCCATTAAACTCTGTAACTGTTTTAAAATCACCATTGGCCTCATGGTGAAATCACTACGCGGTTTCTTCCTCTCCAGCAACTGAGTTAGGAAGGACGCCTGTATCTTTGTAGTGACTGGGTGTATTGATACACCATCCAAAGTGTAATTAATAACTTCACCATGCTCAAAGGGATTTCCAATGTCTTTTATTAAATTTTTTACCCATCTACCAATATGTGCCCTTCTTTGCGAGGCATTGGAAAACCTACCTGGTCTTTGTGGTTGAATCTGTTTGAAATTCACTGCTCGACTGAGGGACCTTACATATAATTGTATGTGTGGGGTACAGAGATTAGGTAGTCATTCAAAAATCATGTTAAACACTATTATTGCACACAGAGTTCATGCAATTTATTATGTGACTTGTTAAGCAAATGTTTACTTCTGAACTTATTTAGGCCTGCCATAACAAAGGGGTTGAATACTTATTGACTCAAGACATTTCAGCTTTTCATTTTTAACTAATTAGATGTTTTTTCTAAAAACATAATTACACTTTTACATTATGTTGGTATTGTGTGTAGGCCAGTGACACTAAATCTACATTTAATCAATTTTTAATTCAGGCTGTAACAACAAAATGTGGAAAAAGTCAAGGGGTGTGAATACTTTCTGAAGGCACTATACCTCTGCTACGTTAGTACAAAAACCTTGCTCAGCCAATTTAATTAGCATGTTGTTTATAGACTTGCGATGACAAAATAACTAGGACCATAGCCCATAATTGAATCTAGATTCAGGTTCCTGCTCTTATTCTTTATGATCTAAAAGGCTAAACTGATCCTAGATCAGCACTCCTAGAGTTTTCCTCGGTCAGGTCACACAGTCCAGATAAACTAAACTAATCCTAGATCAGCACTCCTAGAGTTTTCCTCGGTCAGGTCACACAGTCCAGATAAACTAAACTAATCCTAGATCAGCACTCCTAGAGTTTTCCTCGGTCAGGTCACACAGTCCAGATAAACTAAACTAATTCCAATTTTCCGACTCACCCGTTTCCAGTCGTCAGGCGAGAGGTGTCTGATCTGGTCCTGAGGGATCAGCTCCTTCAACATCTTGGGAATGTTGGGAAACTGGGATTTGTCCTCCTCAAACTTCACCCTGTAGATCAGCGCTCCCAGCTGGAAAACCTCTTCCCGGGAACACTGGTGGTAACCACGGAGATACTTGGGAAGCTCCTGAAGAAAGAGCAGTGAGGAGGGTCAATACCCTCCTCAAACACACATGAGCGTACACACACACACAAGCGTACACGCACGAACATAAGCACACATGCAAACACACACGCACGCACGCACACACACACACCTGGTAGTAGTGAAAGATGTAGTCAGCCATGGAGTCTTTCCCTGGCATGGTATTGGTCCACAATTTTTTCATGAAGAACACCTGATAGGTCAGTGAAGGCACTACACCTGCAGACGGACGATACATAGAGATTCAGGACATACTTCTCATATTAATACATCAACATAGATGGCAAGTTCCCCAACCCAAACTTAACCTTCACCTAGCATTAACCACAACATGTTGACGGATCTATAACATGAAACACCATGTTTGATCAAATATTTATGTGCCCCAATCCTGAAGGCTACACTAGGTGCTGAAAGTTGGGTCATCAATAAATCCTTTCTTTCTTTCTTACCAAACAAATGTTGGATGCCTACAGGAAAGTTGAAAAGAGACTTATTTAACCCTCAAACTACCGACTGGGGTCATTTTGGATTAAGGTGGTTTATTCAATTCTTTCAATTTTAAAGACTTTATAAAACTCATATTTTGATCAGAGTGAGAAAGATATGAGATTATATATGGTTGTTTCTCTGGAGCAAAATTTGAGAAGAGAAGTATGAGAAAATACGCAATATTCTTTCAGTGTTGAATAAAGCTAATCTTTGTCTTGGAGAATTAAAGGTGATAAAGAAGAGATCTCATCTTGGATTTTCCTTAACTATCGGTAACCTTTCTACTGAATCTAGGGCCCTCTACAGTCAACAAATGTCTTTACCGTCCTTTGCGGGTCTGGCTTTTTTGATCCAGTCGGTCAGATGCCTCACAAAGTCAAAGAAGAAATCCCCCTCAGGCACACTGATGACCTGGAAACAACCAGCAAAGGTCAAACACAAATATCAATACAGTTACAGTGCATTCGGAAAGTATTCAGACCCCTTGACTTTTTCCACATTTTGTTATGTTACAGCCTTATTCTAAAATGGATTAAATTGTTTTTTCCCCCTCATCAATCTACACACAATACCCCATAATGACAAAGCAAAAACCGATTTTTAGAAATAGTTGCAAATGTATTCAAAATAAAACACTGAAATATCACATTTACATAAGTATTCAGACCCTTTACTCTGTACTTTGTTGAAGCACCTTTGCCAGCGATTACAGCCTCGAATCTTCTTGGGTATGATGCTACAAGCTTGGCACACCTGTATTTGAGGAGTTTTTCCCATTCTTCTCTGCAGATCCTCTCAAGCTCTGTCAGGTTGGATGGGGAACGTCGCTGCACAGCTATTTTCAGGTCTCTCCAGAGATGTTCGATTGGGTTCAAGTCCGGGCTCTGGCTGGGCCACTCAAGGACATTCAGAGACTTGTCCCGAAGCCACTCCTGCGTTGTCTTGGCTGTGTGCTTAGGGTCGTTGTCCTGTTGGAAGGTGAACCTTTGCCCCAGGTCCTGAGTGCTCTGGAGCAGGTTTTCAACAAGGATCTCTCTGTACTTTGCTCCGTTCATCTTTCCCTCGATCCTGACTAGTCTCCCAGTTCCTGCCGCTGAAAAACATCCCCACAGCATGATTTTGTCAGGTTTCATCCAGAAGTGACGCTTGGCATTCAGGCCAAATAGTTAAATCTTGGTTTCATCAGACCAGAGAATCTTGTTTCTCATGGTCTTAGAGTCCTTTAGGTGCTTTTGGCAAACTCCAAGCGACCTGTCATGTGCCTTTTACTGAGGAGTGGCTTCCGTCTGGCCACTCTACCATAAAGGCCTGATTGGTGGAGTGCTGCAGAGATGGCTGTCCTTCTGGAAGGTTCTCCCATCTCCACAGAGGAACTCTGGAGCTCTGTCAGAGTGACCATCGGGTTCTTAGTCACCTCTCTGACCAAGGCCCTTCTCCCCCGATTGCTCAGTTTGGCCGGGCGGCGAGCTCTAGGAAGAGTCTTGGTGGTTCCAAACTTCTTCCATTTAAGAATGATGAAGGCCACTGTGTTCTTGGGGACCTTCAATGCTGCAGCAAGTTTTTTGGTACCCTTCCCCAGATCTGTGCCTCGACACAATTCTGTCTCGGAGCTCTACGGACAATTTATTCGACCTCGTGGCTTGGTTTTTGCTCTGACATGCACTGTCAACTGTGGGGCCTTACAATGGGGGAAAAAAGTATTTAGTCAGCCACCAATTGTGCAAGTTCTCCCACTTAAAAAGATGAGAGAGGCCTGTAATTTTCATCATAGGTACACGTCAACTATGACAGACAAATTGAGAAAAAAAATCCAGAAAATCACATTGTAGGATTTGTAATGAATTTATTTGCAAATTATGGTGGAAAATAAGTATTTGGTCACCTACAAACAAGCAAGATTTCTGGCTCTCACAGACCTGTAACTTCTTCTTTAATAGGCTCCTCTGTCCTCCACTGCGTTACCTGTATTAATGGCACCTGTTTGAACTTGTTATCAGTATAAAAGACACCTGTCCACAACCTCAAACAGTCACACTCCAAACTCCACTATGGCCAAGACCAAAGAGCTGTCAAAGGACACCAGAAACAAAATTGTAGACCTGCACCAGGCTGGGAAGACTGAATCTGCAATAGGTAAGCAGCTTGGTTTGAAGAAATCAACTGTGGGAGCAATTATTAGGAAATGGAAGACATACAAGACCACTGATAATCTCCCTCGATCTGGGGCTCCACGCAAGATCTCACCCCGTGGGGTCAAAATGATCACAAGAACGGTGAGCAAAAATCCCAGAACCACACGGGGGACCTAGTGAATGACCTGCAGAGAGCTGGGACCAAAGTAACAAAGCCTACCATCAGTAACACACTACGCCGCCAGGGACTCAAATCCTGCAGTGTCCCCCTGCTTAAGCCAGTACATGTCCAGGCCCGTCTGAAGTTTTCTAGAGTGCATTTGGATGATCCAGAAGAGGATTGGGAGAATGTCATATGGTCAGATGAAACCAAAATAGAACTTTTTGGTAAAAACTCAACTCGTCGTGTTTGGAGGACAAAGAATGCATCAAAATAACACCATACCTACTGTGAAGCATGGGGGTGGAAACATCATGCTTTGGGGCTGTTTTTCTGCAAAGGGACCAGGACGACTGATCCGTGTAAAGGAAAGAATGAATGGGGCCATGTATCGTGAGATTTTGAGTGAAAACCTCCTTCCATCAGCAAGGGCATTGAAGATGAAACGTGGCTGGGTCTTTCAGCATGACAATGATCCCAAACACACCGCCCGGGCAACGAAGGAGTGGCTTCGTAAGAAGCATTTCAAGGTCCTGGTGTGGCCTAGCCAGTCTCCAGATCTCAACCCCATAGAAAATCTTTGGAGGGGGTTGAAAGTCTGTGTTGCCCAGCGACAGCCCCAAAACATCACTGCTCTAGAGGAGATCTGCATGGAGGAATGGGCCAAAATACCAGCAACAGTGTGTGAAAACCTTGTGAAGACTTACAGAAAACGTTTGACCTGTGTCATTGCCAACAAAGGGTATATAACAAAGTATTGAGAAACTTTTGTTATTGACCAAATACTTATTTTCCACCATAATTTGCAAATAAATTCATAAAAAATCCTACAATGTGATTCTCTGGATTTCTTTTCTCATTTTGTCTGTCATAGTTGACGTGTACCTATGATGAAAATTACAGGCCTCTCTCATCTTTTTAAGTGGGAGAACTTGCACAATTGGTGGCTGACTAAATACTTTTCCCCCCCACTGTATATAGACAGGTGTGTGCCTTTCCAAATCATGTCCAATCAATTGAATTTACCACAGGTGGACTCCAATCAAGTTGTAGAAACATCTCAAGGATGATCAATGGAAACAGGATGGACCTGAGCTCAATTTTGAGTCTCATAGCAAAGGGTCTGAATACTTATGTAAGTGTGATATTTCAGTTTTATTTCTTTATACGTTTGCAAAGAATTTCTAAAAACCTGTTTTTACTTTGTCATTATGGGGTATTGTGTGTAGATTGATGCGGAAAAAAAACAATTTAATCGATTTTAGAATAAGGCTGTTACGTAGAAATTTTTTGAAAAAGTCAAGGGGTCTAAATACTTTCCGAATGCACTGTAATCTAGAATCAGTTGAATCATCCTCACATTCAGATTATATTCTGTGACAGTAGTGAAATCTTACTAAAAGAACATAAATTGGTGTAAATTCCTAGTGTAGGAGTTATAGAGGAGGAGGGATA